>NC_082395.1:0-237500 GCF_031168955.1 Gadus macrocephalus | reverse complement strand
CCCCTCTTCTCCTGTCCCGTAGCCACGCTGAGGAAAAAGAAAGGTGGTAAGTGGCTGTTAGCATGTTTTAATGTCAACATGAATACCACAACATATGAAGCTCGCTGTGTGTCCTCACTGTGTTGTTCCTGTTCTAGTCTAGAGGAGGTCCCCACCTGGATGGTATCTGCATGGAGGAATGCTATGGACGTGCATGATGAGTGTTTTCGTCTGGAATGTAAACCTGTTGGTCTCACTGATCTGTCTAATGATTGAACAGGACTCATGCAGAGCTTAATGTCCGCATTTCCATGTTACTTTTTAACAAACAACACAAGAGATACTGCAACTGCCCTTCATAAGTCATGAGTGCAGCGGAGTAGAACCCCTCGAACCTTTCAACACTCACTCTTTAGGACTTCAAATGTCGACTGCCATGTGATCGTGTGTGTGTGTGTGCGTGTGCGTGTGCGTGTGTGTGTGTGTGTGTGTGTGTGTGTGTGTGTGTGTGTGTGTGTGTGTGTGTTTATGTGTGTAACTGGAAATATTCACAGATGCCTTTTACTCATAGCTATGTTTCCAGGGCAACTGTATCGCACATGCCCCGATAGGTCTGAGGGATTCATAGGAGAGAGAGGTTATGAAAGATATTGATAGAAAGCATTAGACATTAGACATGTGTGTTTGTGTGTGTGTGCGTGTGTGTGTTTACGTGTGTGTGCGTGTTTGTGTGTGTGGGTTTACATACATGCTTGTGTGTGTGCGTGTGCGAGTGCGTGTGTGTGTGTGTGTGTGTGTGTGTGTGTGTGTGTGTGGGTTTACATACATGCTTGTGTGTGTGCGTGTGTGTGTGTGTGTGTGTGTGTGTGTGTGTGTGTGTGTGTGTGTGTGTGTGTGTGTGTGTGTGTGTGTGTGTGTGTGTGTGTGTGTGTGTGTACACTGTCATTTGGTAATGATCCCCTCTCCTCCCTTTCCTTCTTGTATTTAGAGACACTGAAGAAGAGGATTGTTTTCCAAGTCACTCTAAGTAAACATGACCCCAGTGCATGAGCACCACCTGAAGGCTGGGAGTGGGGCTAACCAGGCTAGTTCAGAGTAGCATGTAGCTTCTCTGAGTAGCATGTAGCTTCTCGGAGATTACAAATAGGACTTTAACCATAACAACAAAAGCAGGCTCTCTGATGACGTCATCACAAACCACAGGGAAGTTTAGATCTGCCAATCGCTCATCACTGCCCTAAACCACGCCCCTAAACCACGCCTCCAACATCCACTCACGACCAATGGGGGGCGCTGAATATGACGTTTCGGTTGAGTGTTCGGATTGACGTTGGCTGGCATTGCCGCAATTCGTATATAAACATATTGCACAGATGCTGTTGCCATGGTTACATGAGTTTTGTGTATCGTTGTTCTCTTACTGTAACAGAGCATATCAATATACTGTGAATGTATGTTGCTTATTTTTACGGGTTGATTTACAATATGTATTTTATTTTTACTATTATTATTCGTTGTTTGATATACAATACCGTTTATTCTCAACCTAATAACACATAATATATTTACAGAGACAAATGTGAAATGGCTCCTTTTCCCAGTTCAGAAAGGTCATATTCAGCTGCACACAGGCCGCTGTTATCGTAGCGTGGTCAGTGTGTTCTCACACTGAACCCGTTTGGATATGAGGGCGTTGGCAGATCGGCGACCCCGTGAGTTGGTGCTGCTGCTTTGTCGGCTGTTTGAAGAGCTGCACGGCTTCAGGCTGACCGCCCGCTCACAGCGCTCTGAACCCCGGGGAAGCAGAGAATGAATGGCTTGTTTGGCCGTGATCTCCACTTAAAGCCGCGGCCTCGCCCCCCCTGACCTCGCCTCTCGTTTCAGACAAGGTGGACGAGGCCCAGCCGCCGCACAAGAACCCCGACATGAAGGTGGCCACCATCAAACCACGCCCCTCCAGCCGCTGCCTGGTGACCTCTGAGATGAACGTGAGTCCAGGCCTACACCACCCAGCCCCCCCACCCCCACAGGGTCACACCCTCACCCCCCCAACCCCACCCTCACCCCCACAGGGTCACACCCTCACCCCCACAACCCCACCCTCACCCCCACAGGGTCACACCCTCACCCCCCCAACCCCACCCTCACCCCCACAGGGTCACACCCTCACCCCCCCAACCCCACCCTCACCCCCACAGGGTCACACCCTCACCCCCACAACCCCACCCTCACCCCCACAGGGTCACACCCTCACCCCCCCAACCCCACCCTCACCCCCACAGGGTCACACCCTCACCCCCCCAACCCCACCCTCACCCCCACAGGGTCACACCCTCACCCCCACAACCCCACCCTCACCCCCACAGGGTCACACCCTCACCCCCCCAACCCCACCCTCACCCCCACAGGGTCACACCCTCACCCCCCCAACCCCACCCTCACCCTCACCACCCAGCCCCCCCACCCCCACAGGGTCACACCCTCACCCCCCCAACCCCACCCTCACCCCCACAGGGTCACACCCTCACCCCCACAACCCCACCCTCACCCCCACAGGGTCACACCCTCACCCCCACAACCCCACCCTCACCCCCACAACCCCACCCTCACCCTCAACACCCAGCCCCCCACACCCCCACAGGGTCACACCCTCACCCCCCCAACCCCACCCTCACCCTCAACACCCAGCCCCCCACACCCCCACAGGGTCACACCCTCACCCCCACAACCCCACCCTCACCCTCAACACCCAGCCCCCCCACCCCCACAGGGTCACACCCTCACCCCCACAACCCCACCCTCACCCCCACAACCCCACCCTCACCCCCACAACCCCACCCTCACCCTCACCACCCAGCCCCCCACACCCCCACAGCGTCACAGCGTCACCCCCAAACCCTCACCACCTAGCCCCACACCCCCACAGGGTCACACCCTCACCCCCACCCCCAGACCCTCATCCCCACACCCCACCCCCTCACCCTCACCCCCCATAGCCCCCTCACCCCCTCAACCTCACCCCCATACCCCCCTCCCCCCCTCACCATCAGCCCCCCAGCCCCCTCACACTGAGCTCACATAGAGATAACTGCTGATCAGGCAATGAGGCATTTTGTGAAGTCGTTATGATTCCTACCTGCAAACCTCTTGAGAACATCAATGAGATGACAGCAGGCCGTTTGTGTTCCAGTCTCTGTACCACGACCGCCAGGGGGTGGCGGTGGCCCCTCCCACGGTGCCCGGGGGCCTTCTGGGAGTACCTGCCAAGAGCACCATCAAGAAACAGAAGTCCATAGGTATGATATCCACGTGCGCGTGTGCCTGCGTGCGTGTCTGCGTGCATGTGTGTGCCTCCTGCATTGCGCCAAGCCACTGGGTTATTTAAACCTCACAGGAGATTCTCTGTTCTCACTCACAAAATGGATTCTAATGAAAGTGATCTGGAGAAAGCTGCTCAGTGTATAGTCTGCTTCAAGGCGATCCATTGGAGGTCATTAGGCAGCATGCTTTATCCCATTGTTCAGGCTCCACGACTGGGCCGTGCTGCTAATGTTTCTCACAGCCCATTTGATTCTCCATAACCCCCGGCCAGAGCATGTTGTGAGAAATACAAGCACTCAGAACACATTTCGGGGAAAGTTTCCCCAATCATTTCCTATTGCCAAAGGTCTTGAGATACTGGTGAGTTGAAAAGATGGCAGAATAAATCGATTCTCTTCCTTCAATCGATACCCACGTTCCCCTGAGCAAGGCACAGATCTCCCGGCTGCCTCAGTGGACCTGCTCACTGCTTCTGATAATCGAAATCCCCCTTGTGTCAAAGTGTCTGGTTGGTTTACTGGCCTGGTATCAGAGCAGAGACGACGTCAACAACAGAGACATGGATTTAAAAAAGATACATTTAAGTGTTTGACCCAGAAAATGTCTTAGTCAAGGTGGTCAAAGAGCGGGGGGGGGGGGGGGGAAACACTGCATTTATGTGTTTAAACTCTAAAGAACGACATCCCGTGTCTCCTGGTCCTGATATCGTTCTCCTCCCTCCCCCATCCCTCCCCCTCCCTCCCCCACCCTTATCCTCCCTCCCTTCTCCTCCCTCCCCCTCCCTCCCTCCCCCACCCTTCTTCTCCCTCCACCACCCTCCCCCCTCCCTCCCCCTCCCTTCTCCTCCCTCCACCACCCTCCCCCTCTCCCTCCCTCCCTCCCCCACCTTTCTCCTCCCTCCCCCTCCCTCCCCAGGGACCGAGGAGGAGACGCTGGGCTTCCTCACGCCGCCATCGCTCAAGTTCTCCCGCAGTCTTTCTATGCCGGACACCTCAGAGGACATCCCCCCTCCGCCCGCCGTCTCCCCCCCCTCCCCCCCCGCCTACAACGCCCCCGCCAGCCAGACCCTGCGGGGCTACGGCGCCCGGCCCGGGTTCACGCACAACGCCAACGCCGTGAGCACCATGGGCCGGGACGCGGGCACCCTGCGGCGCGGCTACTACCGGCAGAGCTCGGAGCAGTTCGAGAGCAGCCGGCTGCGGGGCCGCGCGCCCGTGCCCGAGAACCCGTACTCCGAGGTGGGCAAGAACCTATACGTGCCCGCCAAGCCGGCCCGGAGGAAGGGCATGCTGGTGAAGCAGCCCAACGTGGAGGACAGCCCCGAGAAGAGCGGCCACAAGGCGGCGTCCGGGCCGGCCTCTATGCCCTCCACGCCCACGGAGCGCACCTGCTCCTCCATCCCCATCCCCACCATCATCATCAAGGAGCCCTCCACCAGCAGCAGCGGCAAGAGCAGCCAGGGCAGCAGCATGGAGGTGGAGCCCACCACCCCGGAGCACCCCCCCCTCGCAGCCGCCGGGGGCGGGGGGCTGCGGCCCGGGGACTCCCTCGCGCTCAGCAACCCCTTCGCCGCCGCCATCGCCGGGGCGGTGCGGGACCGGGAGAAAAGGTTGGAGGCCAGGAAGAACTCGACGGCGTTCCAGTCGATCGACGCGGGGGACGAGGACGGCCCCACCCCCGCCCCCCGCCTGCGCCAGTCCCGCTCCATCGACGAGGGCATGTTCAGCGGCGACGAGCGGCTGCGGAGGGCCGCCATGCCCCCGCTCTCCATCCAGCTCGGGCGTCCCCTGGGCGGCGGCGGCGGCAACCTGACCGACGTCAACAGCCCCGAGCCCGCGGTGGTCCGCGAGCCGCTCAACACCCGCACCGGCCAGTGCCCCAACCTGGACAGCCCCCTCAGCCTCCCGGCCACGCCCCCTAAGAGCCACAACGGGGCCGCCGGTACCTACCTCCACCCCGTCACCGGGAAAGCCTTGGATCCCAACTCCCCCCTCGCCCTGGCCCTCGCGGCCCGGGACCGCGCCATGAAGGAGCAGCACGGCCACCAGAACCCGGCCCCCTCGCCCCCCAGGACGGAGCCCCAGTCCCTCCCGTCCCAGCCCGGCCACAAGGCCGAGCTCATCCAGCCGCTGTTCATCGACACCAAGCTGCGCTCCGGCATGGAGGCGGGCTTCGGCCCCGCCGGGACCGCCACCGTGGGCCGGGCGGGCCGGGGAGGCCGGGGGGGCCGCGGGGGGCTGCGGCGCCAGATGACGGAGCAGAGGTACGAGACGGACGGGGCGCGGGAGCAGAGGCAGCACCAGAAGCTGGAGCAGAGGAAGAGCGCCCCGGTGGAGGCCGTGGAGCCCCCCGCCGGGCTGCTGATGGTCCACACCGAGGAGGGGGGCCGGGAGAGCGACCGCCCCACCGAGCTGAAGGACCCCGACCCCCCCCACAAGGCCGGCGCCCCCAGGGCCCCGCCCTCCTCCGACCCGCCGGCGGCCCTGCGGCGCGGCGTGGCGGCCGGCGAGTCCCTGGACGAACCGGTGAAGCTTCCCTTCCGGATCCCCCCCCCCCCGCTGGCGTCCGTGGACATCGACGACGAGTTCGTCTTCTCGGAGCCGCTCCCCCCGCCGTTGGAGTTCGCCAACAGCGTCGACGTCCCCGACGACCAGGCCGGCGCCATCGCCGAGATGATCCAGCGGCAGCGGCAGAACGGGGGGCCGCACCACGCCCCGCCCCCCACGGGGGCGCACCACCGGCGGGGCTTGCTGACCAACTGCATGCCCCCGGCCTTCCCCCCCCAGGACCCGGAGCGCCGCGTGGGCGACTCGTGCGGCGAGGAGGCGGACGGGCGGAGCGGTGGGGAGCCCGGCCGCGCCGAGACCACCAGCACCGTCTCCAGCGTCTCCACGCTGTCCTCGGAGGGGGGCTTCTGCGACCTGGAGGGCCTCTACGCCGACGGCCACGCCTTCTTGCTGGACCGCCCCCCCGTCCCGCCCAAACCCAAGGGCAAGCCCCTCATCAACCGGACGTCCCTCTACCACGACGCCCTGATCGAGGAGCCGCCCGAGGCCTTCGGCTCACCGCCACAGGCTCCTCCCCCTCCTCCTGGTTCCGACCCCCCCCCCGCACAACGGACCTCCAAGCTGTGGGGGGAGCAGCCCGCCGAGCTGCGCAGCCCGCCGGCCACGCCCGACCCCAAGAACACCGTCATCAGCGAGCTCAGCTCCATCCTTCAGCAGATGAACCGCGAGAGGCCCCCCAGGACCGAGGGCCTGGACTCCCCCACAGGGGCCCGGGGCGTGTTCGGCTCCAGGTATGTAGCTAGGGTTAGGGTTAGGGGTTAGGGTTAAGGCTAACCCGAACCCCTAACCCCTAACCCCAACCCCAGTGGACCCTTCTTTTAGCGTTGATGTTTGTATGCGTATGCGTAATGTAGCATGATTCTTTAAAGCTAAGCATTTATGTTTAATTTCAATAGGCATTATATTATAACAGTTTCATTATGCTACTTTCAAGACCACTTGGAAAGTGAAGGACTAATAAGGAATAAATCAAGAGTAAAAGCACTGAATTGAAAAGTGTAGTTGTTGGGGATATTTGCTCTATAGCTGGGAATCCAATTCTGAGTAGTCTATGATAGCATGCAAGACATGCAGCGTATAATCCTGAACCTCCGGACAAAGCTTCCTGCCTCGCTCAAGGCCTTGTTCAACTGAAATGAAAATCAGTGATTCACCGGTAGTATTAACCTGAACGAGTCGGACACAGACAGAGAGGAGGATGGCGACAGACAGTGGACAGAAAGGAGGACGGCGACAGACAGTGGACAGAAAGGAGGACGGCGACAGACAGTGGACAGAAAGGAGGACGGCGACAGACAGTGGACAGAGAGGAGGACGGCGACAGTCAGTGGACAGAGAGGAGGACGGCGACAGTCAGTGGACAGAGAGGAGGACAGCGACAGACAGTGGACAGAGGGAGGGCTGGTGATGGACAGGCAGTGGACAGAGGGAGGGCTGGTGATGGACAGACAGTGGACAGAGGGAGGGCTGGTGATGGACAGACAGTGGACAGAGGGAGGGCTGGTGATGGACAGACAGTGGACAGAGGGAGGGCTGGTGATGGACAGACAGTGGACAGAGGGAGGGCTGGTGATGGACAGGCAGTGGACAGAGGGAGGGCTGGTGATGGACAGGCAGTGGACAGAGGGAGGGCTGGTGATGGACAGACAGTGGACAGAGGGAGGGCTGGTGATGGACAGACAGTGGACAGAGGGAGGGCTGGTGATGGACAGGCAGTGGACAGAGGGAGGGCTGGTGATGGACAGGCAGTGGACAGAGGGAGGGCTGGTGATGGACAGACAGTGGACAGAGGGAGGGCTGGTGATGGACAGGCAGTGGACAGAGGGAGGGCTGGTGATGGACAGACAGGCCTTCTGCTCCTCTTCAGTGTGTCGCCATCGGTTTGACCTTCTGAGTGGTCAGCGTTCCTCACCGGGTCGCCCTTCTCTTAAAGGGCTGATGTCATGGTGGATATAATGGGTACAAAACATTGTTTGCACTTGGATGTGGATCATGAAAAGGATGGCAAGAAAATGAATTTATTAGTTGTGCTACATCAATGCCCAGTTGTCTTTGAAGCAACTCCTCCTAAATGACTCAGGGACAGAGACTCAGAGACTCAGGGACTCAGAGACTCAGGGACAGAGACTCAGAGTCTCAGGGACAGAGACTCAGAGTCTCAGGGACAGAGACTCAGAGACAAAGACTCAGAGACTCAGAGACAAAGACTCAGAGACTCAGGGACAGAGACTCAGAGTCTCAGCGACAGAGACTCAGAGACTCAGGGACAAAGACTCAGAGACTCAGACACTCAGGGACAGAGACTCAGAGACAAAGACTCAGAGACTCAGGGACAGAGACTCAGAGTCTCAGCGACAGAGACTCAGAGACTCAGGGACAGAGACTCAGGGACAGAGACTCAGGGACAGAGACTCAGAGACAGAGACTCAGGGACAGAGACTCAGGGACAGAGACTGAGAGACTCAGAGACTCAGAGACTCAGAGACTCAGGGACAGAGACTCAGGGACAGAGACTCAGGGACAGAGACTCAGCGACAGAGACTCAGGGACAGAGACTCAGGGACAGAGACTCAGGGACAGAGACTGAGAGACTCAGAGACTCAGAGACAAAGACTCAGAGACTCAGGGACAGAGACTCAGCAGAAAGACTCAGAGACTCAGAGACTCAGAGACAAAGACTCAGAGACTCAGAGACCAAGACTCAGAGACTCAGCGACAGAGGCTCAAAGACTCAGGGACAGAGACTCAGAGTCTCAGAGACTCAGGGACTCAGGGACTCAGGGACTCAGAGACAAAGACTCAGAGACTCAGAGTCTCAGGGACAGAGACTCAGGCCCTTATTATTATTGTATTATATTATTATTTATACCTATAGATATATTATACAGACGGCAGCAGAGACGGGAGAGGATGGCCTAGATTCACACACGCTCTCTCTCTCTCTCTCTCTCTCTCTCTCTCTCTCTCTCTCTCTCTCTCTCTCTCTCTCTCTCTCTCTCTCTCTCTCTCTCTCTCTCTCTCTCTCTCTCTCTCTCTTTCTCTCTATCACTCTCTCTCTCTCACTCTCTCTCCTTCTCTCTCTCCTTCTCTCTTTCTCTCTCTCACTCTCTCTCTCTCTCTCGCTATCTCTCTTAATTTGCTCGCTCGCTCTCTCTGTCCCTCTCTCTCTATCTGTCTCTGTCTTTGTATCTCCCTCCCTCTCCCTCCCTCTCTCTTAATCTCTCTCTCTCTCTCTCTCATTATTGCTCGCTCACTTTAACTGTCCTTCTCTCTCTCTCTTTCTCTCTCCATCCCTCTCTCTCTGTCTCTGTCTCTGTCTCTGTCTCTCTCTCTCTCTCTCTCTCTCTCTCTCTCTCTCTCTCTCTCTCTCTCTTTCTCTCTCCCTCTCTCTCTTACTGTGAGAATTAGAGTAATGCTTAAAGAGAATTCCAATGTTCTGTCTTGCATGTTTGTTTTTCTTTAATCTTTTTTTCATATTTTTTGAAATCTCCAACCCTCTCAGATTGAACGTGCGTTGGTTGTGCCTGTGGATGTAAGGGTTGCCTAGCAACCCGCTGATGAGAGCAGCCTTGGGGCCTGCAGGAATGATGTCAGTCCGATTAGAGTCGGGATGGTGTGTTTGTGTGTGTGTGTGTGTGTCTCTTACTCTGTGTGTATGACAGAGAAACAGGAAGAGAGGAGGGCCGGTCGAACCCTCCTCAAAGTTCAACCACTCACAGGTCACGTGACATGTTGCCTTAGTAGGCCACGTTACGTAACCCTGCACACCCAGCCAGCCTCTGTGCACGTGGCTATCTACGTGTGTGTGTGTGCTTGTGTGTGTGTCGATGCCTGTGCATTTTTATGTGTGTGGACTTGTGTGCTATAAATAAAACTAGCCTGTGGTTGTAGTGTGCGTGTGCGTGCGCAGACTGCTGTGCTGCTGTTGCCTCAGAGGTTGTGGCGCGTCATGCGGTGTGTGGGTGAACTCCGCTGATCAGCCGCTCTGCTCCTCCAGCGGCAGCCTCCAGCGGCGTGCTGTCAACAGGAAGTGGCACGCCGTCCGTCGGCCTCAACATGGAGGTCGGAGGGCCGGCCGCAGCACCAGACACAGCGCAAGGCGCTGGGGTCGCCGGCCTCGGGTTCGGTCTCGGCCTCGTGATGCGGTCGGCCTCGTGATGCGGGCGGCCTCGTGATGCGGTCGGCCTCGTGATGCGGGCGGCCTCGTGATGCGGGCGGCCTCGTGATGCGGGCGGCCTCGTGATGCGGGCGGCCTCGTGATGCGGGCGGGCTCGTGATGCGGTCGGGCTCGTGATGCGGTCGGCCTCGTGATGCGGTCGGCCTCGTGATGCGGTCGGCCTCGTGATGCGGGCGGCCTCGTGATGCGGGCGGCCTCGTGATGCGGGCGGCCTCGTGATGCGGGCGGCCTCGTGATGCTGTCGGCCTCGTGTTCGGTCGGCCTCGTGATGCGGGCGGCCTTGTGATGCGGGCGGCCTCGTGATGCGGTCGGCCTCGTGATGCAGGCGGGCTCGTGATGCGGGCGGCCTCGTGATGCGGTCGGCCTCGTGTTCGGTCGGCCTCGTGATGCGGGTGGCCTCGTGATGCGGTCGGGCTCCGACGGGTTATTTATAGCAGAAGCAGTGATTTATAATTAATGTGCTGTTTGTGGATTATCTCCAGTGCAGAACACTGAACCCCCCCTCTGCCGTGGTTAGCTAACCCTAACCCTCAGTGTGGGAATAAGGCCAGACGCTAAAGAAGGCCTTGAACTGATTAGTCCAATAGGTAATTACACACTATTAACATCAACTCTTACCTCGTAGCGACAGCCAGGCGGCACTTGATCAGTGGGAGGACACCAGAGCCTTGAATAGTTATGAAGCAATAACTGTTGATACTGTAAAGTAAGGCAGTGCCGCCAGGGGGTCAATGTTGATTCTGTAAAGTAATGCATTGACTGTTGATACTGTAAAGTAACGCAGTGACTGTTGATACTGTAAAGTAACACAGGGACTGTTCATACTGTAAAGTTATGCAGTGCAGCCAGGGGGTCACTGTTCGTACTGTAAAGCTATGATGCAGTGACTGTTCATACTGTAAAGTTATGATACAGTAACTGTTCATACTGTAAACTAATGCAGTGACTGTTGATACTGTAAAGTTATGCAGTGACTTAATGAACTGTAAAGTAGTGCAGTGACTGTTGATACTGTAAAATGATGATGCATTGACTGTTCATACTGTAAGGTAATGCAGTGCAGCCAGGGGGTCACTGTTCATACTGTAAAGTTATGATGCAGTGACTGTTTATACTGTAAAGTTATGATGCAGTGACTGTTCGTACTGTAAAGTAACGCAGTTACTGTTCATACTGAAAGTAACGCAGTGCAGCCAGGGGGTCACTATTCGTACCGTAAAGTTATGATGGAATGACTTAGATACTTTAAAGTTATGATGCAGTGACTTTTGATACTGCAAAGATATTTTGTGATTGTTGATACTGTAAGGTAACGCGGTGACTGCTGATACTGTAAAGTTATGCAGTGCAGCATGGGGGTTACTGGGGCAGAAAGATCCGGTTTTGGCGCTACGTGCTAAATGAGCGTGAAGGCTGCTCATGGACCCTAACCCTAGGGCTAGTTAACCAACCAGCGCCATTTTAACACATGAGCTCCTGGCTGTCCGCCTCCCCCCGTCACATCACTGTGTGTGTGTGTGTGTGTGTGTGTGTGTGTGTGTGTGTGTGTGTGTGTGTGTGTGTGTGTGTGTGTGTGTGTGTGTGTGTGTGTGTGTGTGTGTGTGTGTGTGTGTGTGTGTGTGTGTGTGTGTGTGTGTGTGTGTGTGTGTGTGTGTGAGTGATTTTATGCCTCTTTGCTTCTGATGTGTGTGTCTGTGTGTGTGCGACTTGCCATCACATCCATGTCCATTACACATCTAACAGTATCACCATGTCTGTCTGTCTCACGCCATCTCATCCCCATCCTGTTTCCCGCTTCCCGCCTGACATCCTGTGGGGAAAACTTAAAGCTGGTGTTGACAACTCAAAGCCGTAAGTTTCCATTTTGTCTGCTTGTCTGTTTTTTACCCATGATGCAAAGTGCTTTCACCATGGCCCAGTTTAGTTTTGGCAGAACCACTTTCCCCGTCTCCTTAGATGCCCCTGGGCTGTTCCATATAGGAGAGGACAAAGGGAATCAGGGTTAGGGTTATCACACATCCTCATACAAAACATGGAGATTGGCCCCTTTTGAATGGATTGAAAGTGGGCCATTACGATATGTCTGCCCAGTCTCAGACCTGAAAGAGAGAAAACTTTGAAAAAGTAGCGATAAGTAGATCAAAACAAACGCCTGGTGGAACTTTGTGCGGGTGTCTGAGTTGTTGTTACTGTCTCTGTTTGATGGTGTGTGTGTGTGTGTGTGTGTGTGTGTGTGTGTGTGTGTGTGTGTGTGTGTGTGTGTGTGTGTGTGTGTGTGTGTGTGTGTGTGTGTGCGTGTGCGCGTGTGTGTGTGTGTGTCCTCAAATATGAGACGAGAGGTGATTAGGATCACTGCTTTCTTTCTAAGCATTACTCCATGTATCAACTTCAGGGGCCATGAATCAAAACTACATCCCCATCAGCCCTCTTTAACCCACACACATCTGCAGGTTGCGGTCCATACCTCTACTGGGACCTGACCCTGAGTCTGACCCTAACCCTGACCCTGACCCTAACCCTGACCTCCAGTGGGACCTGACCCTGAACCTAACCCTGAGCTATATACCATCCTGAAGCTGAAAGCTGAGAATAGTGGATACATATCCCTTTGGGTTTCCCTCATTTCGCTTAACGTTTCCATATGCCAGATGAAACGATCAGTACATATGAATAAGTAATGATCAATTTTGAATCATCAAACAAATTAATATTTTTTATCAGTGAAGTGAAGAAGGAAATGATTCCAATATTCTGTCTTCCCTCAAGCTGTGGAGATGGATCATGAATGATAAGGCTCTTATTTGGTTCAGATGTGTACACAATTAACTTTCAGATGAACATCTTCATTAGTGTATGAACTGAAAAAAATTAAAATAAATTACTGGACATATTTCCCTTGACTGCTTTATTCCGGGCCAAGCTCAAGCTAATACCGCCCCCTACTGTATGTTTAGCGCAATCACAACACAACGTAATGCAACGCAATCCAACGTCGCGACGCAGAGGAGGCAAAAGTTGTTTGGAAGCACAACTTTTGCACTTTGTATTTATAGTTGTATTCATATTATTTATAGTATTTATAGCAAACAACTCAAACAAATCTTAACATGCAGGACTACAACATTATTTAATATTTAAATTAAAATATAAAAATAAAATAAAAACTCGGGACTCATCACTCAACCCGTCATCACTCAACCCAAGGGGGTAAGTTTGGTCTCAGCTTTGGAAGGGACACTTCACAGACCTAACCCAAAATTGCTGCGTAGACTGCGTCATTGTGAACAATAATTATATCAAAATCTAGATTTACATGTGCACTTATTCACATTTAAAGTAGCCTACTGCAATAAAGGTCAGGTTAGTAGAAGTTAGGAATTTGTGAAGCAAAAAATGCGGAGGCAGGTCATAAGTTCAGACGGGTACGGTCTCCTCGTCTCCATCGGCACGGTGCCAAACTCTTCCGGTGCCAGATAACTTCCCTTCCGGTGCGCCGGGCTTCCCCGCCATGCGGCGGTTCTCCCGCTGATGAGCGGTCGGCCCCCGTGCGTGCTCCAGAGGTTGACCTGAATTTTAATCATCGCTCGTATAACCCTAACCCTATAAAGGTATACGGACCGAGGGACTTCTCGCCGCGTGCTCCCCCCCCCCCAAATCGGCGTGTCTTTGGCCGTCCTGTTTGGCAAGAATTTGCAAAACAATATTATATTAAATGCCTTTTGTAAAAATACATTTCGTTATATTAAAAAATAATGAATCAAAATGTTGGTAGGGACAAGCCTTACTTTCCCTAAGTTGTCGGGACATGTCCCTCCGTCCCTATGCAGAGTAACGCCCTTGACTCAACCCCTCATCAGCAGAACGGACGCTCAGCCTTCTGGCGTTCGTCTTCACGCAAGACGATTCTTAACCCCAACCTTCTAGACCCTAACACACCAGCTGAGGGGATAGACACCCCCACTCCCTCTTCTAGACCCTAACACACCAGCTGAGGGGATAGACACCCCCACTCCCTCTTCTAGACCCTAACACACCAGCTGAGGGGATAGACACCCCCACTCCCTCTTCTAGACCCTAAAACACCAGCTGAGGGGATAGACACCCCCACTCCCTCTTCTAGACCCTAAAACACCAGCTGAGGGGATAGACACCCCCACTCCCTCTTCTAGACCCTAACACACCAGCTGAGGGGATAGACACCCCCACTCCCTCTTCTAGACCCTAAAACACCAGCTGAGGGGATAGACACCCCCACACAGGAGAGAAGCGCTCCTCCGCGCTGCAGCCCCGTCTGCAGGGTGGGGGTGAACTAAGGCATTAAAGGGACTCTTACCTTTGTTGCATTTTTACACTTTTTTTGGATAAGGTTAAATTGGTATTAATAAGGTAATAACACTCTAATATGCAAGACAGACCCACCAGGAGTAAAAACAAACAATTATTTTACTCTCATAATATTTAGTGAAAACTTCAACCAATAAAATTCTTCGGACCGAATTACCTTATTGGCCGACAGACCTGTCTGTTTGCTGCATGGATATATAAGGTTTTACGTCTGCTTCTTGTGGCGCATTCGGGCCCGCGTCATCAAGGCGCGTCCTCAACTAGAGGGTTTGTTTTGATTCCACGGCAGACAGTAGCGAGTAGCGACCGTAGCGACTGACGATGGCAGACCAAAGTGGTCCACGGCGTACTGAAACTGCACCATTCAGTCCGATTAGGGGACTCATCTCGGACTCGGACTCACAGAGTTACCCTCCCCTGGAGCCTCAGGAAGACCTCCAGACTGTTGGCCACCAACTGCACCATTCAGTCCGACAAGGGGACCCGATTCGGCCTCAGAAGCCAAGTGGTCCCGCTCCCCTGGATGATTCTCAGGACCTCCAGACCGTTGGCAACCAACCGCACCACTCAGTCCGATTAGGGGACCCGTTTCGGAATCAGACGCGAAGTTGTCCCGCTACACTGGAGCTCCAGGAAGACCTCCAGACCGTTGGCAACCAACCGCCACACTCAGTCCGATTACGGGACCCATTTCGGACTCAGACGCGACGTTGTCCCGCTACTCTGGAGCTCCAGGAAGACCTCCAGACCGTTGGCAACCAACCGCCACACTCAGTCCGATTACGGGACCCATTTCGGGCTCAGACGCGACGTTGTCCCGCTAATCTGGAGCTCCAGGATGGTAGATATTATGACCCCTGGGAGTCTAAACATAACCCATGGGAGTCTAAACATAACCCATGGGAGTCTAGAACTTTTGTACTGTAGCGACCCTGGGACAGTTAAATACTTTGTGTGTTATGTGTTACATTATATTTCGTTGTTCTATGTGCATGTATTGTAATGTTCTTCTTGTCAATCAGCGTGGGGGCGAATCATTAGGTCAGCTGGGGGAGGGCCTTGGAAGAACAGGAGGGTGGGGGCCTGCACGCGAGTGAGACCGTGTTGGGGGTTGCCGGGGTAACCGGGGTTTGTTTTGTGTCGGTTTTCTGCCGTTGGTTACAATGTTACTGGTTTCAGTGACCTGGTTTTGGTTCATTAAAACTACCTTCAACTACTAATGACTCGACATCATTATTTCACCGGCGAGGTCGTTACAGTACTAAAATAACGCTTAGTTTTGTACTCTAGGGTTAGGCTGTGACCTCTAGGGTTAGGCTGTGACCTCCAGGGTTAGGCTGTGGACCGCTGTGACCTCTAGGGTTAGGCTGTGACCTCTAACCCCCGCTGTGTCTCCTGCAGGACCCCTGCAGATGAGGCGGCCACGCGGCCGGTGGCCGGCCTCAGCGCCACGCCCCCTGCCGGCCTCCCACCCCCCCCCCAGCAGCCCCGCACTGGCAGCCCGCCCGACTCCGGCGCCTCCTCGCTCACCCCCTGCTCCTCGCTGCCGCCGTCCGCCTCCCCCACGCTGACGGAGGCCTTCGGCCTGGCCACGCCCCCGCTGGGCGGCGGCTACAGCCTGGGCTCCTCCTCCTGCGGAGGCTCCTCCCGCTCGCCCTCGCCGCTCTCCCTGCTGCAGGCCGCCGCCGCCGCCTCGGGGAAGCCCTTCGCCGGGAAGCCGGTGGACCTGTGGAGCAAGGCGGACGTGGCGGACTGGCTGGAGAGCCTGAACCTGGCGGAGCACCGCGACGCCTTCCTGGACAACGAGATCGAGGGCGCGCACCTGGCCTCGCTGCGCAAGGAGGACCTGATCGACCTGGGGGTGACGCGGGTCGGCCACCGCATGAACATCGAGCGGGCGCTGAAGCTGCTGACGGACAGATAGGCCCCCGAGAGGGGGCGGGGCCACCCACCGGGAGGGGGCGGGGCCACCCGCTGGGAGGGGGCGGGGCCACCCACCTGGAGGGGGGGGGGGCCAACCGCCGGGGGCTCCTAGGGGCGGCGGTCGGGGCGGTCGACGTCCCCCCCCCCCCCCGTCTGGCGTCGCCATGGAGACGGGGTGTGATGGGAGGGGGTCCCGCCCCCGTGTCGACACCCCTCCTCCGTCGACCAGAGGAACGACCTGTGTATCCTCTGGGTGGGCGGACTGGGAGGACTGGGAGGACTGGGAGTCCTCCTGAGGCTGGCCAGCCACTCCGTGCTGCTCCCCAGCTGAGCTGGACAGCGCTCCTTTTCTATCTTTGCTAGAGTTGCTCAGAAATAGTATTTCTTCACCGTTTTGTTTGAAAATAGGAATCTTATCCCACTTGAT
The DNA here is from genome assembly GCF_031168955.1 of Gadus macrocephalus. Taxonomy (NCBI): domain Eukaryota; kingdom Metazoa; phylum Chordata; class Actinopteri; order Gadiformes; family Gadidae; genus Gadus; species Gadus macrocephalus. The sequence goes on along the minus strand of NC_082395.1, from coordinate 220,762 downwards.
TAGTACAGCGATCTTGTGTATACTAAACACACAAACACACACCTTTTTCACAGTGCCACATACCAACACACACAAACACACACACTCATGGGTTCACCTTTTTCACTACCTTTCATACCACACTCACACAGACACTATGCTAGCACACAGATAACACACAACCATGCACATTCACAACGTTGTCACTGCAATGGCCTTCTCCTCCTCTTCCTCCTCCTCCTCCTCCTCCTCAGAAAGAGCAGTGCATGATGGGAGGGGCCCTACTAGGAAGCCCCATTGTAGCAGGTTACAGTCCAGCGTCTGTCCCCATCCCTCAATACTAGAACCAAAGTCCCTCACCAGTAGAACCAGTCCCTCACCAGTAGAACCAGTCCCTCACCAGTAGAACTAGTCCCTCACCAGTAGAACCAGACCCTCACCAGTAGAACCAGTCCCTCACCAGTAGAACCAGTCCCTCACCAGTAGAACCAGTCCCTCACCAGTAGAACCAGACCCTCACCAGTAGAACCAGTCCCTCACCAGTAGAACCAGACCCTCACCAGTAGAACCAGTCCCTCACCAGTAGAACCAGTCCCTCACCAGTAGAACCAGTCCCTCACCAGTAGAACCAGACCCTCACCAGTAGAACCAGTCCCTCACCACTAGAACCAGTCCCTCACCAGTATAACCAGTCCCTCACCACTAGAACCAGTCTCTCACCAGTAGAACCAGTCTCTCACCAGTAGAACCAGTCCCTCACCAGTAGAACCAGTCCCTCACCAGTAGAACCAGACCCTCACCAGTAGAACCAGTCCCTCACCAGTAGAACCAGTCCCTCACCACTAGAACCAGTCCCTCACCACTAGAACCAGTCCCTCACCACTAGAACCAGTCCCTCACCACTAGAACCAGTCCCTCACCAGTAGAACCAGTCCCTCACCAGTAGAACCAGTCCCTCACCAGTAGAACCAGTCCCTCACCAGTAGAACCAGTCCCTCACCACTAGAACCAGTCCCTCACCAGTAGAACCAGTCCCTCACCAGTAGAACTAGTCCCTCACCACTAGAACCAGTCCCTCACCACTAGAACCAGTCCCTCACCAGTAAAACCAGTCCCTCACCAGTAGAACCAGTCCCTCACCACTAGAACCAGTCCCTCACCAGTAGAACCAGTCCCTCACCACTAGAACCAGTCCCTCACCAGTAGAACCAGTCCCTCACCAGTAGAACCAGACCCTCACCAGTAGAACCAGTCCCTCACCACTAGAACCAGTCCCTCACCACTAGAACCAGTCCCTCACCAGTAGAACCAGTCCCTCACCAGTAGAACCAGTCCCTCACCACTAGAACCAGTCCCTCACCACTAGAACCAGTCCCTCACCAGTAGAACCAGTCCCTCACCAGTAGAACCAGTCCCTCACCACTAGAACCAGTCTCTCACCAGTAGAACCAGTCCCTCACCAGTAGAACCAGTCCCTCACCAGTAGAACCAGTCCCTCACCAGTAGAACCAGTCCCTCACCAGTAGAACCAGTCCCTCACCACTAGAACCAGTCCCTCACCACTAGCAGAGGTAGAGACTCAGGGTCATATCAGCCAGAGGAAACCCGGTGTTTGGAAACCAACATCTGGATGTGTTTGTTAGCAGTTACAGCCCGGCTGTAGAACCCCAGGTGTTACCTGATGAAACTGGAATTTCACATTTCTGCAAGAATGCAGTTGTAGGTGTGTCTGTGAAGTAGAGCGCCAAGTGGTTTTTCACTGTATTGTATATTTGACTTTGTTTTATATATTCCCCCTAAAATATGAAGGATGTGTTGTGACCAGCTTGTGTGTGTGTGTGTGTGTGTGTGTGTGTGTGTGTGTGTGTGTGTGTGTGTGTGTGTGTGTGTGTGTGTGTGTGTGTGTGTGTGTGTGTGTGTGTGTGTGTGTGTGTGTGTGTGTGTATGCAAGCAAAAAGTAGCTATGTTCAGCTCCAATTGTCCTTCCCGTCATAAAATATAACTTTTGCTGGCATTGAATCCATCCGAGTAGATCCCCACATAACTGTCTTATATATTTATATATTTATATTTGCAACGAATATAGCTCATTTAGTATAACAATGATGTGCAATACATGGCCTCAGTAGAGCTAACTAAGGTTAGCATCTAAACGGTGGTTTCATAGTAAAGGACTTCAGAGTGTTGGAATCTATTGTTGGTATTGGGATTCAGTGTGAGCAGCTACTCTGTTAATCATTCCAATCTTTCCAAAATCAGGACAAAGAGCGCGTCCTGTGCCCCTCACATCCTCACCATCGCTCTATCCCCCTTCATTTACCCAACAGACAATGCTAATGCTGTACATACATTAGACCGCTTCATCCAATGACAGAGCATTGAGAGACGTTAAGCAACGCCATGTGTATATGAGTAGATGTGAGGATGTACACGTTTGACACGGGCCAGTACTAACCCTAACCCTCACCCTAAGGCTAACCCTGACCCTAACCCTAACCCTCACCCTCACCCTCACCCTCACCCTAACGCTAGTGCTCCTGGTTTTACACTGGAAAGCTTTTTGGAGTTTGAGCAGTCTTATGGTCCTGGGTGATCTGGTGATCTGGAGCTCTGGTGATCTGTTGATCTGGAGCTCTGGTGATCTGGTGATCTGTTGATCTGGAGCTCTGGTGATCTGGTGATCTGGAGCTCTGGTGATCTGGAGCTCTGGTGATCTGTTGATCTGGAGCTCTGGAGATCTGGTGATCTGGAGCTCTGGTGATCTGGAGCTCTGGTGATCTGTTGATCTGGAGCTCTGGTGATCTGGAGCTCTGGTGATCTGGAGCTCTGGTGATCTGGTGATCTGGAGCTCTGGTGATCTTGTTTTAAGGGATACTGCTTTAGCGGTTATACTATAATTGGTTTGTCCAGCATTTGGTGAAGGTTGGATTGTAGTCAATACAGTCGAAAACCATCTGCATTGTCTTCAAGCGTGTATATAAGAGTGATCGACGGAGGGAGAATAAAACATAATAACAATAGATGATACATGTATGGTGTAATATTAGGGTTAGAGATATAAAAAATATACAGGATCAATTTATGATGGGTATTTTATGGCAGTATATAAAACGACCTGCACTGCTCTCATTGGTCCCCACGCAGGGTTAGAGCTCAGAGGTGTTGGTAATGCTCTGCTCTCATTGGTCCCCACGCATCGTTAGAGCTGGCATCTCTTCCCCATGGAGGCCCCTCCCCCCACACCCCTCTCTTCAGTCCCCTGGCCTCAGATCAGTTTATCCGTGTTTCTGTCCCGTTCACTTCGAGGGGAACGGAGCACTCCACTGATCTAATATGGTAAAGCCATATGGGAAAGAAATCAGATGGAATCATTTCGGACAGATACCGCAATTGCCATATGGGTGTCTATTAGAAAGTATCATCTTTTTTTCATCACAATTTAAATTTTATCTTAAAGGTCCCATGACATGCTATTTTATGTATTATTTAATATAGGTATTAGTGGGCAACTAACACAGTATTCAAAGTCGTTCCCGAAATTCAGCCGTGGTGCAGGGTTACAGCCACTCCGAGCCAGTCGCACATTGAGCTTCCCCCAAATGCGCCGTTTTGCCGTCTGTAGCTATAATGCAAATGAGGAGGAGCGAGGCGGGTCAAGGAGGAGGGTGGGGGTGTGGCCCTGAGCAGCTTGCAGCCACGGTACCATGTGCTCTGTTTACAGTGGATGTATCGCAATGGCGAGGCGCACACAGCCTTTAGCCGTGTTCTGTAAATATTCTAGAACACACGGGAGTCCTGGAGCTCTATATCTAAATATTATCATATAGCCTACATAGATATCTATATCATATAATATATATTATCACGGCCAAAAGCTGTGTGAGCCGATATTATGAATCTCAAATGACCGCGTTGGGTTCTCCGATGTTCCTGGTTCTTCCACATCCACATCAATGTGAAGTAGACTTAACCGTGACAAGGAGGAGAAAGGGATTGTTGCCGGGCAGCGCTTAGGCACCTCCGCCTCCGGCGGTGGTCCCTCAGCAGGGCTCAAGCGGGAGACATTCGCCGCCAACAATCCCTTTCTCCTCCATGTCGTGGTTCATGTTCTCGAGGGAGTCAAAGCCAAAGTTCCTTCCCCCCAATTCATTCTCAACCTTGGCTGAGATAACCCCCACTACGAGTCTCGTTGTAGAAATACCAGAGACGAGAGTCCGACGTGTTATGCGCCATAACACCAAAAGCAGAACGGTTATCCAAATAACAAGGAAGTGTACAACACTTGCGTTACAGTCCTGGAGCTCTATATCTAAATAATATCATATAATACATAGATATCTAAATCATATAATACATATTATCACGGCCAAAAGCTGTTTGCGCCTCCAGACGATATTATGAATCACAAACGACTTTGTCGGGTTCTGCGACGTCTCTGGTTCTTCCACTTTCACATCAATCTGAAGTAGACTGAACCGCACGCTGCCTGCTGCCGGCTGCCCGCTGCCGGGCGATGGTGCCTCGCAGCAACCGGCAGCATGTCGCATTTCATTTACTTCAGTGAGTCAAAGCCAAAGTTCCCTTCCCCCAATTCCTTCTCAACCATGGCTCAGATAACCCCCACTACAGTCTCGTTGTGGAAATACAAGAGAAGTCAAAGAACCGACAAGAAACACTTGCGTTACAGTGTGTGTATTCACACACACACACACACACACACACACACATGTGACGCTCGCACGGTCGTGTCTCATTGGCGGGCCAACGTCTCTGGGCGGGCCAGGCAGAGTAAGGGGAGGAGCTTAGATGCTTTATGACGACATAAATAAGGATATTCCAAATCAGCGCGCTTGAGTCTCCGTTTTTTCCAAAGGCGAGCAGAACAGCTCGTGCTTGTTTTACACCAAACACAAGTTTTAGCCACTGGGGGACCATAGGCAGGCTAGGGGAACTCATATTTATGTTAGATGTTAGATTTTCATGTCATGGGACCTTTAAGAACCTGAAATCATGATGTGAGATTTGTTGGTCTGGACCAAATAAGCATGTTTTCATCTGGAGATTCTGTAGGCAAGGAAATCTCATACACTTCATTTATAACAGTGATATACTATAGTATAATATAATGGTGTTATACTGTAGCATAATGTTGTTATTCATTAACACATTTTACAGACACCAACACGTCAGCTAAATTGTTGTCTTATCAGGCCCTGACTTCACACATCGCCTGTGGAAGTGTCAAGGAGGACACGGTCCATATATACACAACTCTGTGTTCTGTGAACATTTTAGTCGTATGTTTGCGTCAGATGTTAGACCCAAGTTAGGATGAGCCTCCGTGCGTTCCATTCAACCTGCATCTCTCTCACTCCCCCCCCTCCGCGGCAGAATGCTGATAAGAGGAGGATGTTTATTAAAGAATCAGGAAGAGAGGTGGCTGATAGCAGGGTGAACTGTGTGGTGAGCTGATCCTGAGAGAGACTATGCTGCTATAATCCGTTCCATTCTTGAACTAAAGGGAACTCAGAGTGTCTTGAGGGGACCATTAAACAAAGCACAGTATTTTTAAAATTTGTATAGAGTTCTATCAAAATTTTTATAGAGGTTTTCTGAAGAAGAAAATGTTCAACTCATGTGTGGATTGCCAAAAAAAGAGGAATACTATACAATAAGAAAGTGAATATTATTAGATTTATGGTTTATGTAAGAAGCAATATTTATCCTCAGTCTCCTTGGTTGTGTTTTTTCCCATTATAAAGTTATATATCATATGACCACATATCAGTGTTTTTTAAAGAAGACTTTATGAGATTCTATTGCATTTTAGATAAGATATATGGCCAATCAGCAGACACAAATCCAGTTTCTTCTAAATACCATTTGCCTGGTTGGAATTGACCAAGTCTAGAGTGTGCAATGTATGTATAAATGAGTCAAATCTCCTCTCCGTAAATATAAACTATTATGGGTCCATGTTGGTAGAAAATAATGCTGCACCTATAAATAAATCCAGAAAAAAAAACTAAAATATTATAAAATATAAAGAATAGGATAATTGCTGACGTTGTTGAAGCAACGTTGTTGAAGCAACACCAACCTACTTTCTATGTGGAAACTTAGAAGTCATTAGAAGTAGTAGAAGGCTGTCCCCCGCCCCCCGTGTGGTACCACTACGCTCACCTTCACACCCTTTGAACCACATTCCCACTGTCACGTCGTCAAAGCCCTCAGGTGACTGTTCATTCATATTATTTACTTTTTTCCATTGATAGAATTGTTATTTAAGTCTTCATAGAAGCTAAGATGTTTTGGCTATTTTTGTGGGAAGAACTAATGTGTCCATGTTTTCTATGTTGCTGTAATTTTGTGCTACCAAAACCAATTTAGAGTAAACTAATTAACGAAACGAAAACGAGAGAATAACTGCACTCTTCCCCCCTCTGCCCCCACCCCCCCTTCCTCAAGACTTCTTGTATGGCAACCAAACTTCACTGTAAGAAATAAATATAACATTGCACTAGTGTGGTATATCTCTTTTTAGCTTGTGCCTTCTGTGATTATTTTTGTGTGTACATTTTCATTCAATGTAGTTTGTTTAATTCAATATGAACCAAAAAAATGTAGTAATTAATATTATTGAATACGCGGGTCCAAGGGTTAGGATTCCTGGACACCTATAGTATAACATATTGTATAACATATTGAATGAGGAAAAGTGTAAACAACTTTTCGTGGGTCGTAACCGTGGCGTTAACTAGAGATGCTACGATTGATCAGACACGATCATGAGAATATATTCAATTGAGAATATATTGAGAACTTGCATAACTCATGTACACCTGGATAAGTAGCATGTACCGTGCGCTTTACCCTACATAGAGTGGCGAAATCACGCCCCTTCCGGTAGAGCCCATGGGACCTATGAGATGGAAAAATAAATATGGGTTTCATGGAGGGCAAGTAATTATCTTCCTGCCCAGTCTTTATATGCCCCGGATTACACATATGTTGTTTGTTGATTTAAATGATAATTTTTCATGTCAAGAGTTTGATCGTTTATTGTGCAATTGTTTTTGTTATCATTCGTAGCGTTGATCAACAGAGAAATAATTTGCCAAAGTTGTTGACGTCGCTTAGCAACCGAATACGAATGTAGTCTACAGCATTGAGAAGAGCCTTGTAATGAGTAGGGATAATGTATAGAATGCCGGTCATTATCGGGAAAATAAGCCCCGACAGGGCGAACAGGACACCGACGCGCAGCGAGGGTAATTGCTTCCCACTGAAGGGGCTTAAATTCGACCGGCGACGTTCTATACATTATCCCGCTTATTACACAGCTACGTGCCAAAACAAACATTGTTATGACTTCACATGGTGTGGCTTGTTACAATTTATTTGCTACCAGCATTCCTAGTGTTGATCAGCAGAGAAATAGTCCGCCAAAGACGTTGACGTCGCTTAGCAACCGAAGACGCTTGGGTTGAAAAGTTACCGGACTACTTGAGGAGTGATACCAAAGATGTCATTATAGGCAAAAAGTCCTTTGTTTTCCTTGACAGCGGTCAATTTTTGTCTAGCAATCACCGCGAAATTGTGACGAGCCCATGCAAGTGAACGGAGCGTTGCACGGCATTGAGAAGACCCTTGTAATAATCCATAATAATTAATGCTGTCAGTTAAACGCGTTATTAACGACGTTAACGCAAATCAATTTTAACAGCGTCAATTTTTTTATCGCACGATTAACGCAATTTATTATTAACCCTTTATTTTTTTGCTTTGGCTCAAAACAAAGAAGCAGTAGCCTGACTGCTATGTTCAAGGCAGTATGTTTGTATGTTCATCGTTAGTTGCACTATAGGCATTTTTTTTGGATCGTCCTGTTTTGATCAGTATATGCCAATGTTGTTATCAATAAAAAAACATTTGCACAAGGCAAGCCGATGCACTTCTCCATGTTGATAAGAGCATTAAAAAGAGAACAATTAATGGGACAAAGAAATCAAGGGATATTTAGCATAGAAAAAAGATTTCAGATTAATCGCGATTAACTATGGCATTAATCTGATTAATCGCGATTAACTATGGCATTAATCTGATTAATCGCGATTAAATATATATTTTTTAAAGTGGTGGGTACAAAATGATGCTTGACGAAATCTGGTGGAGACGCGTCCCCGGCGTAATCGACGCCTATGGAAACGGCCATTAACTCGATGCCTCGTCCGCGGTGCTGGCGAATGGAGTCGAACGTCACCACTGGCGGGCATCTTACCACAGTAAGCTGCTCACCAGTAACATTGTGTTGGTAGTGATTCATGTACTTTTTAATAACCATAACTTGCTAAATTTTCAACTGATTTTCAAACATTTTGGTTTGTTATAAACTTCAGAGATGTGGTTGCTATAGAAACGAGAAACGTCATGCTGTGAGACGCAGACGTGTGGCCGCATATCCCCGTCCCGCTGAAGTTAAACTTTATGTTTAATGTTGGCTAAATTATCCTATTCGAAAGGCTTGTTGCTTATTAAGTCAGTGAGACTCTATTTTCTGCAACAAGCAGGTTTGATTTCTGATTTAGAACGTAACTTATTTCGGAGAAGACGCTACCTGATGGACTGCAACCAGCTGAGCGTGCCGCAAACAAACAATTGTGGAGAATGCAGAAACCGATGACAAGGGACAAAGCGGATAAAGCTTTTTCACAGAAGACATGGCCTCTACAATGAGAGATATTATTCGTGAAGGGCTGACGGCAGCCTTGGCCAAAAGTTTACTGCCAGTGAACAAATGTTTGGAGGAGCTGAAAAGTCAACTGACTACATGCACTGGTAAAGTGCATGCCACTGTCACAGTCCCCCTTCACTCCTCCTTTGAATGTCTGCAAAACTCTCAGGCCCCAAACCCACTATCATTGTCACCATTTACAGACCACCAAAACCCTCCGCCGTTTTCCTCAATGAATTCTCATCACTACTTACATCTGTATGTGCAATGTCCCCCACTGTTATCCTCCTTGGTGATTTCAACATCCACATTGACAACCCATCCTGTACTTTTGCTAATGACTTCACATCACTTCTGGACTGTCTTGGCATTACGCAACATGTCAACCTCCCAACCCATAACAAAGGTCACATTCTGGATTTAATCTGCTGCACTGACATCACTCCCACTAACCTTGTTGTCATTGATTTCCCCATCTCCGACCACAAAGCTGTACTTTTTGACATTCATACCCAACTACACAAAACCAAGGAACAACGGACCATCTCCTTCAGAAACATCAAACTTATCAACACCACAGACCTCTCCACCATGATCCGCTCCTACCCCAACCCTCCCCCAGCTTCCTCCCTGACTGACCTGGTGACTCACTACAATAACTGCCTCTCCTCCTCCCTCACCACCCTGGCCCCCCTGAAAACCCGCTCAGTCTCATTCACCCACACTGCTGCCTGGTTCACTCCTCATCTGCGCCAGCTCAAAGCCACTGGTCGTCGACTGGAGCGACTCTACAATAAGACTCAACTCACTGTACACCGCCAAATGTATTCGGACCACCTCCATCACTACAAGAATGCCCTCACCACTGCCAAAACCTCATACTACTCCAACCTCATCAACACTGGTACAGGCAACAGCAGAGTCCTCTTCTCAACAGTCAACCACTTACTTCAGCCTCCTAAATCTCTCCCTCCAGATATTTCCACCACCCAATGCACTGCGTTCCTTGACTTCTTCAGCTCTAAAATCAACACCATTCACCAACAACTGGCCTCATCTCGCACCCCCTCTGATGACCCACCCTGGATGATCACCTCTGGCCAACCTCTCATCAGCCTCTCTGACTTCACCCTAGTAACAGAACAGACTGTTTCAGAACTCATCCTCAAAGCCAAAACCACCACCTGTCAGCTCGATCCTCTTCCCACCTCCCTTGTCAAAGCATGTCTTCCGTCCATCTCCCCCATGATCACCAACATAATTAACTCCTCCCTCACTACTGGTACTGTACCCCCCAATCTCAAGCTGGCTGCCATCACTCCCATCCTGAAAAAACCTGGTGCTGACCCAACTGACCTTAACCATTACCGGCCCATCTCCAATCTCCCTTTCATCTCCAAAACACTTGAAAGGGTGGTTGCCGCACAACTACAGTCCCACCTCGACATTAACAATCTCCATGAATCGTTCCAATCTGGCTTCCGTCCAAAACACAGCACTGAAACAGCCCTAGTCAAAATCACCAACGACCTCCTCCTTGCAGCCGACTCTGGATTACTCACCATTCTCATCCTCCTCGATCTCAGCGCAGCATTCGACACCATCTCCCACCCTCTGCTCCTTGACCGCCTAGCTGGTATTGGGATCACTGGTGCTGCACTCTCCTGGTTTACATCCTACCTCACCGGCCGTCAACAATTTGTTCAACTAAGCAACCACAAGTCTGGGTGTTCAGGTGTCTCACTGGGTGTCCCCCAGGGGTCAGTCTTGGGTCCACTCCTCTTCACCACTTACCTCCTCCCGCTGGGCACACTCCTCCATCACCATGGGGTCCATTTTCACTGCTACGCTGATGACACACAGGTCTACATCTCCACCAAACCCACCGCTGCCATCCCCCCCACCTCCCTCATCAAGTGCCTGGAAGAGATCCGGAGCTGGTTGAGCAGGAACTTCCTGAAACTCAATGGAAACAAGACCGAGGCCCTGCTCATCGGATCCAAATCCACCCTCACTAAATCACAACACACCCCAGCTCCACTCATAAATATCGATGGATTCCCAGTACCCTTCTCCTCCAAAGTCAAGAGCCTCGGCGTCATCCTGGACAACACCCTCTCATTCGCACCCCATATTCACAACATCACCCGGACTGCATTCTTCCACCTCCGCAACATCGCCAGACTCCGCCCATCACTGACCCAATCCAGCACTGAAATCCTAGTTCACTCATTTGTCACATCACGCATAGACTACTGCAACGCCCTCCTCACCGGACTCCCCACCAAACTCATCAACAGACTGCAGATCATTCAGAACTCAGCCGCCCGGATCATCACCCGCACCAAATCATCTGACCACATCACCCCTGTCCTCATTCAACTTCACTGGCTCCCAGTACACTACCGTATCCAATACAAAACCCTACTCCTCACCTACAAAGCTCTCCACAACCTAGCCCCCAGTTATCTCTGCGACCTCCTCCAAGAATACACTCCCTCCCGCTCCCTCCGCTCAACCTCTGCTGGACTACTATGTATCCCCACATCACGACTCACTACAATGGGTGCCCGGTCATTCAGCTGTTCAGCACCCAGGCTCTGGAACTCCCTCCCCCCACACATAAAACAGTCAGACACCATTACAACCTTCAAGTCACAACTCAAAACTCACCTGTTCAAACTCGCACACAACGTCTAACTGATTTATTTATTTATTTTTTGTTTTGTCTTGTTTTTGTTTTATTTATTTCTTATTGCTTATGTTTATTTATTTTTTTATTTATTTTTTTCCACAATGTCTTGTTTTCTTAAAAAATGTATGATGACTATATGCTCTGTAAGGTGACCTTGGGTGTCTTGAAAGGCGCCTCTAAATGAAATGTATTATTATTATTATTATTAAAGTCACTGATCTGGAGAGTGCTGCGGTGGAAACTGATGTCAGACTGTCTGAACTTGAACGTGAACAACAGAAGACTGCGAAGGAGAATGATTATCTGAGGATGAAAGGTTGAGCAGCTTGAAAATCAAAGCAGAAAATTCAACATACAAATTCTTGACCTGCCGAATGGAGTGGAGGCTGGAAACCCTACAGCTTACACAACAAAGCTGCTCCGCGATTTGTTTGGAGAGGAGATTGTTGGAACCGGCCCGCTGATCAGCGTTGCTCATCGCACTGGCCCCGCAAGGAAGGATTCGAGGTGCATGATCGCAAGGCTGTACAGTCTTGACATCAAAATGAAGATAACGAAGAAGGCAGCTGAGTGTCGTTCCTTCACCTACAATGGGAATAAAATCTGCATCCACTCTGATGTCAGCGCTGAGACCCTGAAACTCAGAGCGACTTTCAAAGAAGTGAGATCAGAGATTTTCAAACGCAAAATAAGATCCGGTTTCATTCAGCCTACTGCAATATTGATTCTGACCTACAGAGAGGAAACACACAAGTTTTCTACTGCTAAGGATGCGCAGGTCTTTTTCGATAACTACATTGCCGAGGATGAGGATGATAACGAGGAAGAGGGGGAAGGTGTAACTGGGTCGGATTGATCTGGGATGCGTCTAAATCAGGTAGGCTACTGTTCAAATCAAACTGCTACAGAATTTGAACAACTCAATATGCCTACTGAAAAATTATATGAGCATAATCGTTTAACATTGGACTAAGAAGTTGGAGATGCTGCTTTTTTTGTTTTGTTTTTGTACTATTTCTTATTTTTATTTTTATTATATTCTTTCTACTATTTTTGAATAGGATAACAGTTTCGTTTTATACACAATGTAGTGCCTATAGTTGCCTCACAAGATGAGTAGTGCCTATGAATGCAGCCCACAATATGAGCTAATAAAGATTTATTTTATTTACTAAGCCGACAGGAAAGTCTAAATTATTTTTGTATAGCCTGTAATAGCCTGTGATACATTTTTTAATTTTTTAATTTGTTTTTTATACTTAGGCGTTTAGGCTATTATTGGGTCTATTCGATTTTGAAGAAAACTCAAGGAGCCAAAACAGTCTCTAGTGTCTGCTAATATTAAGTGGGTTTGGGGGGATGGGGATATCGAGTTACAGCATGTATGACATTTTATTTGTAAGTGTATGGTTGTATGTGAGTCGGTGTGAATGTGTGTGTTATGTGTTTATATATTATGTGTTTAATGGTTCACAAACTAAAGGGAAGAAGTTGAATGCTAAAAACAAAGATTATTATGATTGCAATTAAGCTACCAAGTAATGGGTTTAAATTGGCTCACATTAATATCTGCAGCCTGAGGAATAAAATAATAGAAGTTGCTGAATTATTATCTCTAGGTATTCATCTATTGGCAGTATCAGAATCCCACCTGGATGAAACATTTAATGATGAGGTACTGGGTATTCAGGGTAGGGCTGGGCGATATATCGAATATATGCGATGTATCGCGAGATGTTCTCCAGGGGATGTATAAAATGCCCCTGTCGCGAACATCGAATACAAATCGGCACGTAATCTGTTTCTTTTTGCCGCCGCCGGCATACTCATTGTGCATTCGGACCAAACGCGACGGGGCGACAAAATCCCATATAAAGTGAACGTAGACGCGTATCGGGCGAATTCTTCGCGAGGGAAAACCGGCAACAAGTTTTGATTTGTCGCGCCACACTTTCGCCGTCCACAGGCGAGCGCGTTCACGAGGATTTGTGGCGCGACAAAGTTGAAATGTATTTTAATTTCTCGTGATGACAGCCAATCAGCGTTCAACAGCGTGGTCACTGAGTGACATGTGTAACGTAAACAGCCAATCAGCGTTCAACCGTCAAACTCAGTGCAGTGCAGTCCAGGGTTTTGAAAAAGAATAGCATTGGATCCGTCGTCTGGCAGTGTATATATAATAATTATTATGCAAACAGTTCATAAATAATTAACGGTTTGAATAAATGCTGTGTTGGTAAATCTAACTTGCTGTGATTTTCCTTTTCTTATGTGCAAGTTCTAAATTGTTCCAATACAAAGCACTAATGAGTTTAAACAATATGTTGTTTCATGTAATCTACATGCAGACTTATATTTCAGGAATACTAGAATTATTACTGACGTAACATTATGCCAGACATGGTTGAATCGAGCATTTATGATGTGCTCTAGAGGAGATTCAAAATATATCGAGATATATATCGTGTATCGAGATATAGTAAAAAAATATCGAGATATTCATTTTGGCCCATATCGCCCAGCCCAAATTCAGGGTTACAACATTTTTAGGAGGGACAGAAATGTAAATGGAGGGGGGGTAGCAGTTTATGTACAGAATCATATTCCAGTGAAAATGAGACCTGATCTAATGGCTGCAGATATTGAAGTGATTTGGTTGCAAGTTAATTTACCTCATATAAAACCTCTGCTTATAGGATGTGTATATAGACCGCCAAGTGCAAATGTGGATTATCTGAATCAAATGTGTTTAATGTTAGATCAAGTATGTGATCTGGGACATGAAACTTACTTATTAGGAGATACCAATATTGACTGGAACTCGTCAAACTGTCCACTTAAGGAGAAGTTACAATCAACTGCGAGAACATGCAATTTGATTCAGATGGTTGATAGACCAACGAGAGTTTGTATTAGAAGAGATGGTAGTAAAAGTGAAACATGCATTGATCATATTTTAACAAACTGTAGTTATTTATGTTCTAAAGCATTATCCGTACCAGTGGGGTGTACTGATCATAATTTAGACCAAAAATTGTCTACAGTAGATTAATGAAAACATTTAATGAAGAAACATTTATAGAGGATGTTAAAAATATATGCTGGAAGCAAGTACTGAATAAGGACAATCCAGATGATGCACTTGAAGTCTTTAATACACTATTTTTAAGAGTTATTGACAAACATGCCCCAATAAGGAAGCGTACGGTAAGGAATTTAAGATCCCCCTGGTTGGACACTGAATTGAGAGATTTGATGAGATTAAGAGATGAAGCTAAAAAATCTGCGATCATATCAAGTTTTGAGTCTGACTGGCAAATTTATAGAAAATTACGGAATTATGTTACAGCTCTAAACAATAAGAAAAAACTATTATTTCATAAAAACAAAATAAATAATGCGGAAAATTATAAAAAGAAAATGTGGAATGTAGTAAATGACATGATGGGCAGAAAGCCTCCATTTTATCTCGAAGTGGATGGAAAATTTATAACTAAGCCAGCAGATATAGCAAATTATTTCAATGATTATTTTTATTCTAAGATCAACTGTTTAAGGAACAATATGCAACATACAAGTAGGAATCCATCAACCACATTAATTAAAAACTTCATGGAAAACAAGAACTGTACATTTTCGCTAGAAAAAGTAACAGTTAATGAAGTTGAGTGTCTGCTTAATAAATGCAATGATAGACCACCAGGGGTTGATAGTTTAGACGTTAAATTCCTAAACTTGGTTCCGAACCACATTGCTGTCCCTGTTTGTCATATTATTAATCTGAGTATAGAGAAATGCACTTGTCCTCAGGCTTGGAAGACAGCTAAAATCATTCCACTTACAAAAAATGCAGCTACACCATTTTCTGGTACAAATAGTCGTCCTATAAGTTTGCTACCATCCTTAGGAAAAATAATGGAGAGAATTATATTTCAACAAGTACAGTGTTATTTTGATGTAAATGATTTAAATACGGAATATCAGCATGCCTACAGGCCGGGTCATTCTACATGCACGGCCTTGACACATATGACCGATGATTGGCAATGTGAGATTGATAATGGAAGACTGGTGGGGGGCTGTTTTACTTGATTTCAGTGCAGCTTTTGATTTGATAGATCATTTTTTGTTACTATATAAACTTAAGCAATATGGTTTCACTGGCACTGCTTTAAATTGGATGGTGAGTTACCTAAGTAACAGAGAGCAAACAGTTTTTTTCAATGGTAGTTTTTCAGATGTCAGTCATGTCAATTGTGGAGTCCCCCAGGGAAGCTGTTTAGGTCCCTTATTATTTTCAATTTTTATAAATGATCTTCCTTCACTTTTACAAAAGTCTCAAATCTCAATGTATGCTGATGACTCGACCATATATGTAGCAGGATTAAATACGGTTTAAATAAATACGATTTTAGATGATGAAATACATTTAGTAATAAGATGGATAGACGCCAACAAACTTATACTTAATGTTGTTAAGACAAAGTATATAGTGATTGGAACAAGGTATCAAATGTCATCTGAACCGAAATTGAATTTAAGCATCAACAACATTTCCGTTGAACAAGTAAAAGAGACAAAACTTTTGGGGATTACTCTCAACCATACTTTATCCTGGTCCAGCCATTTTGATAATATCGTAAGCAAAATGGGAAGGGCAGTCTCTGTTACAAGAAGAGTTTCTAAGGGTCTGCCACCAGATGTCATTAGACAAGTCTTAAATGCTCTAGCTCTGTCACAACTTGATTATTGTTTTGTTATTTGGTCTGGTGCCTCAATGAAGGACTTGAAGAAATTACAAGTTGTTCAAAATAAAGTAGCACGTTGTGCATTAAATTGTTCCTACAGAACTAATGTAAAAGACATGCATGATAGTCTGAGATGGCTGGTGAGTCAAAGGTCAACTTATTGTCTGGTAAATTTGTGACACTAGGCCACATATTTAATATTTTAGGATACACTGTAAAAATATTACCTGGTTTCAATATGTAAAGAATTAACAGGTATAATGTGGTGATCCTAAAGTAATGTTCCTACCTTAATGTGTACCTGTGGCCTTATATTTATATGTATTTATTTTATATTTATGACTGTTATTGTTTTCTGACCGGGGATCGGTGTTCCGCAAATCAGCTGACGTGCCTGTCAGCTGACGGGATGAGGTTCGAGAGGTTTTAAATACAAGGAAATGAATGAATGGGGGGGGCGGAATGAATGGAGGGAGTCTGAGAGGGACCTCTAACAAACGCCAGTCCAACGGAGAAAGCTTAATAGTGGGAAAGCTTTAAGAACCACTGAGACAAAGTCGACAACTCTTGCCGACTCTTTGGATACGTCGGTAAGAGCGATTTATACTTTTTGAAGGAGGTTTTTGTTACGACCTGGGTCATCTTGTTTTTCTTTGCCTGTCTTTTTCCCGGATTGCCAAATTTCCCCGGACGTAAGAGACCGTGGCTTGCGGAGTTTGGTTCGGGGACATCGGGGATTTCGTTTGGATATTCTTTTTTGTTTGCTTTGAACTAGAGGGAGAACGCGCGAGTGTGCGCAAGGGGCGCGCAAATGGAGGCCGCTTATTAACGCGGTTATCAGATCACATCGGCGGAAAAGACTTTTGGGGTATCTGGACTGTGGGTTTATTTGAGGGTTGTTTGGTGAATGTATATGAACTGTGTGTTTATTTGAGGGTTGTTTGGTGAATGTATATGGCCTGTGGGTTTATTTGAGGGTTGTTTGGTGAATGTATATGGAGATATGAACAGTTTGAAAATATATGAGTTAATGTAATTCCCTGAGCTATCTCCTCGTTATTTGTAGTATTATTAAGTGGTCTCAAACGAACACAATCAATGTGCTTGGTTCTCAAATTAAGAAACTCGCGTTTCTATCGTAATAATTGGGCTAAAAGATTAGTCGAAGTGTTACAAATTTCATCAGAAACATAAAAGAAACACAGACTCCAAATGTATTATATAAAAGGTTATTAAATCTCTGTCCTCAACATGAACATCAAACGAGACATGCTATAGAAGGAAGGTTTAACTTTCCCATAGTGAAGTCATCGTTATAATGAAAACTGTTTTGTACAGAGCCGTGGTAGGATGGAACTCGCTGCCATGTTATATCAGATGCTCCACTACAAAAGAAGGATTTAAAATGAGGGTAAAACAGTATCTGCAAATATTTCATGAACTTGACTGATCTGTTTAACTATGATAGAATAATTTTTGAAATTCTTCTGAATTTTTGTAAGTGAACTATTGTCTATGTATGTGTGTATCTGTAGTGTTGTTGTGTATGATGTGGGTTTTTGTGTGTGAAGGACCCCAGGAAGAATAGCAATGCTGTTGAGGCAAGTGCTAATGGGGATCCATAATAAAGTAAAGTAAAGTAAAGGTATGACAGTACATACGTATGAATAATTGTTAGGTTCTAAGAAAAACAGAATAACGTTCTAAAATAGGTACAAGATTTCCCTTTACAAATATACATCAAGAAAGGCTGCATGTTGATTATTGTCAACATTTTCATCAGTATTTAAGATTAACCACACTAAAAACAATAAAAAGGTGTCCAAAATTCCATTCAGTGATTGTGTTAACAAACATATTCTAAAAAGCCTTGTGTCAACAACAATCTAGCAATACTGTTACGTCATACTAGCCCCGCTGTGTAACAGGACCTGTATTGTATATACTTCCACTAAGTAACTAACGATTATCCTAAAAATAAAAGTCATAACATCATAATATCCTACAGGTGAAAGGTGATCTCACAGGTTCTCGTTTCGAGAGTTCGCAGATTAACGCATCCGTAGGCTGCACAAAAGTCTGGCATCTTCACTTGTTAGCAATTTCCTGTAGAATTCATAATGTCAGACAAACAAACCCGATTGGAAATCATGTGCAACTTCAGTTTAATCATGTTCAACTTAAATTATATTGAAAATAGCACTTCTGCCTCTCCCATCGATGTAAAATTGCTGGGTAGCTATTAGCCTACCCGTGATACACAACTAAGCTGCACGAATAAGTCGTTTTTCGAAGAGAAAATCTGCAATTTAAACATGTTCAAGCATCCAGAATTATAACCACGTTAATAATGTTTGTTAGAAACCAATCCGTTTGTAAATCTGTCAAGATTTCAGCAAGATAAGAGTATTAGCGTTTGTGCAGATCACTGACTTACGTCAGTGAGTCTACAACAGACTCCACCAGAAGGCTTTACTGTGGTAAGATGGCGGCCTATGGTGACGTTCTATATCAGGGCTCCAGACTAACTTTTTCCTTGGGTGCACTGGTGCGCCTACATTTTTTATTTGGGTGCACCAGCACGTATTTATGGTGCACCCAAGTTTTGAGTTGTTGAGGGGGGGGGGGGGGGGGGGGGGGGGCGTTGGACCGTGCCTTCCTTGCGCTGAGTTGTTGAGGGGGGGGGGGGGGGGGAGGGAGCTGCAACGGCTGCACCGTCGATATTTACGCCATTGATTAATAATATCTTGGCCATTAAATAAATGCCTTAAATAAATGCAGAATCTGTATCCCTCATAAAGAATATCGTCAGACAATGCCAAGGGATCGGTTCTGTCCCGAAAAACCCTCTGTCTCCGGAGAGACGCCTGTACGATAAGTGCGCCGAGGTCCATGGGAACACCCACAAATGGTGACGCCATTATCGGAGGAGGGGCTAGGAAGCTGCGCACGCCGATATAAGTAGCCGATCTCCGGGTAGACTCGCTGAAAAGCTGCTCCCGACCAGGTTTGGTTGCGAGCGTAAGTCACCATGGTGAGACAGCGACACTTGGAGAGATCGACTATCATGGTACAGCTAACCCAGGCTGTCAGCTCAACATACCTCGCTAACCCTCTAATCGAGCTTCGTAGTACAGGCCCCTGGATTGGGCTTCGCGGATTTGTTTACCGGCGTTGCTATTGTTACCGGTCTTGCGTGTTCGGTTTATTAGGTGTCTAATAAATCGCTGTCTAATCAATAATTCATTCACTGCCTCTTCCGTGGTTATTACAATATTATGAATAGACTGCTCTGTAAATAAATAAAATTATACCAGATACATTTTCAGCGCCCAAATAAAATATTTGGTCGCACTACCCCGAATTCTAGGCGCATGTGCGCCCAAATTAGGCGCACTCTGGAGCCCTGTATATGCCGCCGTAGGGCATCTAGTTAATATATATATCTATGCGTAATACAGCTTCACAGCTTCCGGTCAAAGATGGCGACGTTCTACACCCGGTGTTTACAAGAGCTGCCGACAATAAACATCACTGATGTACATCGATTATGCAGGGAAACGAAAACTCCGACCAGTAAATTGGAGAAGGGGTTTAGGCTGTATGCTGTGACCTATATTCACAGCTACGAAGGTAAGAAAACTACGTCTAACAGACGTTAGCTACTGACAAAGTCTAGTCTGTCAGTTAACTGTCAATTTCTAACGTGTATTACGATGCAGAAACAGCAAATTCCAACAAGATTTCTTAACCAGTGTTTTATATCAGCCTTGATGTTTGCTTGTTGTGTTGAGTAATAATAGTTAAATTTTTAGCCACATAGTTTCTTTCCATGTAGTAACATGTTATAGATGTGATGATGCGAGTAACCCAGTACAATTTAAGCTTAATGAATTTGTGTTATTTCATTCGGTGTCCAATAAAGACAAGCTGACAGTGCAGGTCAGCGTGAGAGCCTTGTGTTACAGGTCGATGAGGAAGCGCGAGGCACCAGAGTTTGAGTCCAGGCAGGAAGCTGTGTTCATCCCTGTTCAGTGGTGTTTGTTCGGTTAAGCAGTAGCTAAGTGTCGTCCTCAAGGGCCACCAACTTGAATGTTTTTCATGTCTCCCTGTTTTTCACACACAATTTAATTTAGTCAAGGTACTGAGTACAAGACTACCAGGCAGTTTTCAATATTCAAGATATTTATTGTCGTTTGCACAGCAGAAGTACAGGTACATTGGAATAATTGTGTGATTCTTGGATTCCGCTTTAAAAAAAACACATCTTTATTTTAAGAGGGAGATAATATAACAGTAAGCATTCAGGATGGTAGGCTTTTCTAGCACAGTTGAAGTACTTACCTTCATAGGAACCAAGTTCCTTTTTTTCACCCATGATGCTGAGGTTATATTTCTAGATTTACCTTTCTAATGATTTACCTTTTTCTTTTAGATCAAGCTTTGTGATTCATCAACAGTGATGAAAAAAGAAAGAGTTAATCTATGGGCTGGAGCTGCTGTCTCTGAAAGGAAAAGAAAAAAGTATAGCTCAAACAACAAATACAAATGCAATGGCATCACGTATAATTACATCTGTAACTACTTATAAAGTACTGTTGATGCACGTGCAGGTGCGACCACTTCTTTTTTCTGGGCAGCTGATTTGGCTCTGGTTAACATCAGCTCCCAGAGGCTGAGGTAGGTCTTGTCCTTGAACATCCTGGCAATTATCAGCTTCAGGCCCACAAACTCTTCTTTTGCCAACTCAGTGTTAACACCATTTCTTGTGAGGACAGGGGAGAAGTGATCCAAGAGAAATGCTAGGTCATCAGCACCATGGTCCACTAACTCCTCTTGGTCTTCTGGCCAGCTATCATGATAGAAGATGTTGAAGCATTTGACAGCCTTAGTTGTGGCAGATTGGGTAGCATCCTCTCCTAGGAGGCTACAGAATCTTGCTTTCTAGTGTTTGACAGTAGATTTGATTGTTGCCTACATTGCTCTGTGTAATTTAGTGATAGCACCACCGTCCTCTGCCAGCTTAGAGACTTCCCCGTTGAGTGTAACTGTCTGGAATTTGTAGAGTGGCACTTCACCCTGCTGCCTCCTCTGCAGCCTAAGGTCAGCCATGAACTGTGACAGTCTGCCCCCAGGCTTAGGTCCTGCAGCCATCACCTCTGTGGTCACCAGCAGATTTTCAAGAGCACAAACTACCTGAGGTAGGATGGTCTAATTTTTCTGAAGTAGGAGACTAAAGTTGGTTACTCCAGCAAAAACATCAACCAGAAAGTGACAAAAAGCCACAAAAGTGGCATCTTCCATTGATTTCTTGACCTTTCTGGCTCGTCCTGCAATATCTGCATTGGAAGAGGCCCTGCCAAATGGTCCATATGACAGTAGACTGCAGAGAACTGGCCATGGCCATTCTGTCCAGGCCTGAGGAATGACTCCAGGGCCCTGGAGACATGTGGAAGCCATCGTGTTCCTTTAACCCCATCGGGGACTAGGACATTCACTTCCAGGTCTGCTCCAATGGCCTTCAGCTCCCTCATTGATTTTTAACTAAAATGGTACGTTTTCCACACCAAATGTAGCAGATCATATACTTGACCAATCATAGCATTGTCCCTCTGGACTGACAACATTGCCAATTCCAATCTGTAAAGATACATCACAATTAATCTACAAATAGATAAATTACATTAATATGAGAATATGCACAACAGCCTATATATAATTAGGCCTACCTGTGAGGCATACAGTGAAAGGGCACAACGAAATCTCCTGCATCTCTTTGTAGAAGCGCTATAACGCCCCCCTTGTGGCCTAGGTTAACTGCAGCACCATCAGCACCCAGAACAACCGCTTTCCCCAGCCAATCTGCACACTGATGCCCAAGCGCAGCAAATGTTTGCTTTGTGGCAGCATAAATTCATAAAGATTAAAAAATATCATACAGGTCACTAGCCTATAGATTGCAAAAGGGAAACAGAAAAATGTAATAAATAAAAAGTTAAGAAAATTTTATAGTATTCCTAAATATTATTAAAAATGAATAAATTAAAGTTGTCCTCCTCATCGTCATCCGCTTATCCGGGGTCGGGTCGCGGGGGGAGCAGCTCAAGCAGGGGGCCCCAGACTTCCCTTTCCCGGGCCACATTGACCAGCTCTGACGGGGGGATCCCGAGGCGTTCCCAGGCCAGTGTTGAGATATAATCTCTCCACCTAGTCCTGGGTCTTCCCCGAGGTCTCCTCCCCACTGGACGTGCCTGAAACACCTCCCAAGGAAGGCGCCCAGTGGGCATCCTTACCAGATGCCCGAACCACCTCAGCTGACTCCTTTCTAAGTAAAGGAGCAGCGGCTCTAATCCGAGTTCCTCATGGATGGCTGAGCTTCTCACCCTATCCCTAAGGGAGACGCCAGCCACCCTTCTGAGAAAACTCATCTCGGCCGCTTGTACCCGCGACCTCGTCCTTTCGGTCATCACCCAGCCCTCATGACCATAGGTGAGGATAGGAACGAAGATCGACCGGTAGATCGAGAGCTTTGCCTTGCGGCTCAGCTCTCTTTTCGTTACAACGGTGCGGTAAAGCGAACGCAATACCGCCCCCGCTGCTCCGATTCTCCGGCCAATCTCACGCTCCATAGTACCCTCACTCGCGAACAAGACCCCGAGGTACTTGAACTCCTTCACTTGGGCTAAGGACTCATTTCCTACCCGGAGTAAGCAATCCACCGGTTTCCTGCTAAGAGTCATGGCCTCAGATTTAGCGGTGCTGATCCTCATCCCAGCCGATTCACACTCGGCTGCCAGCCGATCCAGTGAGTGCTGAAGGTCACAGGCCGATGATCCAATGAGGACCACATCATCTGCAAAAAGCAGTGACGAGATCCTCAGACCACCGAACTGCAACCCCTCCCCACCACGACTACGCCTCGATATCCTGTCCATGTATATCACAAACAGGATTGGTGACAAGGCGCAGCCCTGGCGGAGACCAGCACCCACTGAGAACGAAACTGACTGGCTGCCGAGAACACGAACACAGCTCTCGCTTTGGGAGTACAAAGATTGGATGGCCCTGAGGATAGACCCCCTTACCCCATACTCCCGCAGCACCTCCCACAGTTTCTCCCGGGGGACCCGGTCATACGCCTTCTCCAGATCCACAAAACACATGTAGACCGGATGGGCATACTCCCAGGCCCCCTCCAGGATCCTTGCGAGAGTGAAGAGCTGGTCCGTAGTTCCACGTCCGGGGCGAAAACCGCATTGTTCCTCTTCAATCTGAGGTTCGACGATCGGCCGAACCCTCCTTTCCAGCACCTTGGAGTAGACTTTACCAGGGAGGCTGAGAAGTGTGATACCCCGGTAATTGGCACACACTCTCTGGTCCCCCTTTTTGAACAGGGGAACCACCACCCCGGTTTGCCACTCCTTTGGCACTGTACCCGACTCCCACGCGATGTTGAATAGGCGTGTCAACCATGACAGCCCCTCAACACCCAGAGCCTTTAGCATTTCTGGCTGGATCTCATCAATCCCTGGGGCTTTGCCACTGCGGAGATGTTTGACTACCTCAGTGACCTCCACCAGGGAAATTGACGACGAAACACCATCAACCTCGAGCTCTGCCTCCAACATAGAGGGCGTGTTATTCGGATTCAGGAGTTCCTCAAAGTGTTCCTTCCAACGTCCGACGACCTCCTCAGTTGAGGTCAACAGAGTCCCATCCTTACTGTACACAGCTTGGATGGTTCCCCGTTTCCCCCTCCTGAGGTGCCGGATAGTCTTCCAGAAACACTTTGGTGCCGACCGAAAGTCCTTCTCCATGGCCTCTCCGAACTTCTCCCACACCCGCTGCTTAGCCTCCGACACGGCAGCCGCTGCAGCCCTTCGAGCCTGTCGGTACCCTGCAACCGAGTCAGGAGTCCTCCAGGATATCATATCCCGGAAGGCCTCCTTCTTCAGTCGGACGGCTTCCCTGACCACCGTAGTCCACCACGGTGTCCGAGGGTTACCGCCCCTTGAGGAGCCTAAGACCCTGAGGCCACAGCTAGCCACCGCAGCTTCAGCAATGGAGGCTTTGAACACCGCCCACTCCGGCTCAATGCCCCCAACCTCCACAGGAATGCCAGAAAAGCTCAGCCGGAGGTGTGAGTTGAAGATACCTAGGACGGGGGCCTCCTCCAGACGTTCCCAGTTCACCCGCACTACTCGTTTGGGCTTACCAGGTCTATCCGGAAATTTCCCCCATTCCCTGATCCAACTCACAACCAGATGGTGGTCGGTTGACAGTTCCGCCCCTCTCTTTACCCGAGTGTCCAAAACATGCGGCCTCAGATCAGATGACACGATCACGAAATCGATCATCGATCTTCGGCCTAGGGTACTCTGGTACCAGGTACACTTATGAGCACCCTTATGTTCGAACATGGTGTTTGTTATGGATAATCCATGACTAGCACAGAAGTCCAATAACAAACGACCGCTCGGGTTTAGATCAGGGAGGCCGTTCCTCCCCACCACGCCTCTCCAGGTGTCTTCATCGTTGCCCACGTGGGCGTTGAAGTCTCCCAGCAGAACTACGGAGTCCCCTACTGGAGCCCCATACAGGACTCCATTCAGGGTCTCCAAGAAGGCCGAGTACTCTGAGCTGCTGTTTGGTGCATACGCACAAACAACAGTCAGAGTTTTCCCCCCTACAACCCTTAGGCGCAGGGAGGCGACCCTCTCGTCTACCGGGGTAAACTCCAACACCGCGGCGCTCAGCCGGGGATTTATGAGTATCCCCACACCCGCCCGGCGCCTCACGCCCTTGGCAACTCCGGAGAAGAATAGAGTCCAACCCTTATCCAGGAGTACGGTACCAGAGCTGAGACTGTGCGTGGAGGTAAGCCCCACCAGATCTAACTGATAGCGCTCCACCTCCCTCACAAGCTCCGGTTCCTTTCCCCACAGCGAGGTGACGTTCCACGTCCCCAGAGCCAGCTTCTGCCGCCCGGGTCTGGTCCGTCGAGACCCCTGACCTTCGCTGCCACCCATGTGGCTGCGCACCCGACCCCAACGGGTCTTCCCACAGGTGGTGGGCCCATGGGATGAAGAGAGGGGGGGTGCCACGTAGTTTGTTCGGGCTGTGCCCGACCGGGCTCCGTGGCAAACCCGGCCACCAGGCGCTCGCCATCGAGCCCTCCGTCTGGGCCTGGCTCCAGACGGGGGCCCCGGGCTTCCTCCGGGCCGGGTCACATCTCCTCTTTTTTCGTTATTCATTGGAGTTTTTTGAACCATTCTTAGTCTGGCCCCTCACCTGAGACCACTCTGCCATGAGAGACCCTACCAGGAGCACAAGGCTCCAGACAACACAGCTCTCAGGTTCACAGGGACACGCAAACCTCTCCACCACGATAAGGTGACGGTTCCAGGAGAGGTAAATTAAAGTTGTTAAAAAGTTAATAATATTTAGGAATACTATTCAATTTTCGAAAACTTTTAATTTATTCATTTTTAATAATATTAAGGAATACTATACAATTTTCTTAAGATTTATATTTTGTTATCTCTCATGCTGTAATGTGGCTGGGCCTTCAAACGTACCTTGTGCATGTCCATGCGAGAAGGTATTGATGAGGAATTGATAGTCCGATCATAGACAATCGAACCAGAGAATCGGTGTCATCACATAGTTCATGACACAAGAACGCCCTTTAGGCGTTCCTGGTAGCGTTTCATTGACCAAACCATTTCGTAAGGCATACTGGGTTTCGCAAGGCATACTGCGAAGCACAGTCGCAAGGCATACTATGCTTTCCTTCCTTAATGGCAATTTTACCTCTCTCATTAGATTTAGCAATCATGGAGCCCACACTTGGCTAACGTTAGTTCTATGCTACCCGTACTTAAAACTGCTGTTTGAGAAAATCGAACTAGCGTATGTTTCGGATGTTGACAGCCGTGCGAAGAGGGGTTCGGTGTTGACGGTGAAAGTTAGGCCGGTTTATAGCAGAGTTTCCGTTTTCGGTTATTACCGGTCAATGACCGGAAAAAAATGAGGTGGACCGACAATTCTAAATGTCCCAGGTCAGAATGACCAGTGGCGACTGGTCATTAGGGGCAAGACGCTACTCTCACAAGAAAAAAAGAAAAGAAAATGGAAATATATAAAAAATAGAATATATATATATTTTTAAATATACATATATTTTTTTTAAATAATCTCATACTATTATTTTAAAATGAAAGAGGGTTTTTTTTTTATATAATATGTTTATTGTGATGAAAAACAACAGTGTTACCCCTCATATATTATTTGACAAGGACACTTTTTTTTTTTTTTCAAATATGTTTTTTTTCATGACGACCAATAAAATACAGCAGTGTTACCCCTTATATTTTATTTGACAAAGACAACAGCGTTACCCCTTATGTTTTTCTTCATGACGACCAATAAAAAACAACAGTGTTGCCCCTGATGGTTTTTTTCATGACAACCAAAGAAAAATGACAGTGTCACCCCTCATGTTTCATTTGATAAAAACGACAGTGTTACCCCTTATGTTCTTTTCATGACGACTGATAAAAAACGACAGTGTTACCCCTTATGTTTCATTTGATTAAAACGACAGTGTTACCCCATGTGTTTCATTTGATTAAAACGACAGTGTTACCCCTTTTGTTTTTTTCATGACGACCAATAAAAAAGAAGAGTGTTACCCCTTATGTTTTTTTATCACGACGACCAATAAAAAAACAACAGTGTCACCCCTATGTACTAATTGATAAATATCGACAGTGTTACCCCTTATGTTTTTTTTCATGACGACCAATAAAAAATGACAGTGTTACCCCTCATGTTTTTTTTAAAAGACGACCAATAAAAAACGACAGTGTTACCCCTTGTGTTTCATTTGATTAAAACGACAGTGTTACCCCATGTGTTTCATTTGATTAAAACGACAGTGTTACCCCTTTTGTTTTTTTCATGACGACCAATAAAAAAGAAGAGTGTTACCCCTTATGTTTTTTTATCACGACGACCAATAAAAAAACAACAGTGTCACCCCTATGTACTAATTGATAAATATCGACAGTGTTACCCCTTATGTTTTTTTTCATGACGACCAATAAAAAATGACAGTGTTACCCCTCATGTTTTTTTTAAAAGACGACCAATAAAAAATGACAGTGTTACCCCTTGTGTTTCATTTGATGAAAACGACAGTGTTACCCCTTTTGTTTTTTTCATGACGACCAATAAAAAAGAACAGTGTTACCCCTTATGTTTTTTATCACGACGACCAATAAAAAAACAACAGTGTTACCCCTTATGTTTTTTTTCATGACGACCAAAGAAAAACGACAGTGTCACCCCTCATGTTTCATTTGATAAAAACGACAGTGTTACCCCCTATGTACTAATTGATAAATATCGACAGTGTTACCCCTTATGTTTTTTTTCATGACGACCAATAAAAAAGAACAGTGTTACCCCTTATGTTTTTTTTTATTAAAACGACAGTGTTACCCCTTGTGTTTCATTTGATTAAAACGACAGTGTTACCCCTTTTGTTTTTTTCATGACGACCAATAAAAAAGAACAATGTTACCCCTGATGTTTTTTATCACGACATCCAATAAAAAAACAACAGTGTTACCCCTTATGTTTTTTTTCATGACGACCAAAGAAAAACGACAGTGTCACCCCTATGTACTAATTGATAAATATCGACAGTGTTACCCCTTATGTTTTTTTTCATGACGACCAATAAAAAATGACAGTGTTACCCCTCATGTTTTTTTTAAAAGACGACCAATAAAAAATGACAGTGCTACCCCTTGTGTTTCATTTGATGAAAACGACAGTGTTACCCCTTTTGTTTTTTTCATGACGACCAATAAAAAAGAACAGTGTTACCCCTTATGTTTTTTATCACGACGACCAATAAAAAAACAACAGTGTTACCCCTTATGTTTTTTTTCATGACGACCAAAGAAAAACGACAGTGTCACCCCTCATGCTTCATTTGATAAAAACGACAGTGTTACCCCCTATGTACTAATTGATAAATATCGACAGTGTTACCCCTTATGTTTTTTTTCATGACGACCAATAAAAAAGAACAGTGTTACCCCTTATGTTTTTTATCACGACGACCAATAAAAAAACAACAGTGTTACCCCTTATGTTTTTTTTCATGACGACCAAAGAAAAACGACAGTGTCACCCCTCATGTTTCATTTGATAAAAACGACAGTGTTACCCCCTATGTACTAATTGATAAATATCGACAGTGTTACCCCTTATGTTTTTTTTCATGACGACCAATAAAAAAGAACAGTGTTACCCCTTATGTTTTTTTTTATTAAAACGACAGTGTTACCCCTTGTGTTTCATTTGATTAAAACGACAGTGTTACCCCTTTTGTTTTTTTCATGACGACCAATAAAAAAGAACAATGTTACCCCTGATGTTTTTTATCACGACATCCAATAAAAAAACAACAGTGTTACCCCTTATGTTTTTTTTCATGACGACCAAAGAAAAACGACAGTGTCACCCCTATGTACTAATTGATAAATATCGACAGTGTTACCCCTTATGTTTTTTTTCATGACGACCAATAAAAAATGACAGTGTTACCCCTCATGTTTTTTTTAAAAGACGACCAATAAAAAATGACAGTGCTACCCCTTGTGTTTCATTTGATGAAAACGACAGTGTTACCCCTTTTGTTTTTTTCATGACGACCAATAAAAAAGAACAGTGTTACCCCTTCTGTTTTTTATCACGACGACCAATAAAAAAACAACAGTGTTACCCCTTATGTTTTTTTTCATGACGACCAAAGAAAAACGACAGTGTCACCCCTCATGCTTCATTTGATAAAAACGACAGTGTTACCCCCTATGTACTAATTGATAAATATCGACAGTGTTACCCCTTATGTTTTTTTTCATGACGACCAATAAAAAATGACAGTGTTACCCCTTATGTTTTTTTTAAAAGACGACCAATAAAAAATTACAGTGTTACCCCTTATGTTTCATTTGATTAAAACGACAGTGTTACCCCTTGTGTTTCATTTGATTAAAACGACAGTGTTACCCCTTTTGTTTTTTTCATGACGACCAATAAAAAAGAACAATGTTACCCCTTATGTTTTTTATCACGACGACCAATAAAAAAACAACAGTGTTACCCCTCATGTTTTTTTTCATGACGACCAAAGAAAAACGACAGTGTCACCCCTCATGTTTCATTTGATAAAAACGACAGTGTTACCCCCTGTGTACTAATTGATAAATATCGACAGTGTTACCCCTTATGTTGTTTTTCATGACGACCAATAAAAAATGACAGTGTTACCCCTCATGTTTTTTTTAAAAGACGACCAATAAAAAATGACAGTGTTACCCCTTATGTTTCATTTGATTAAAACGACAGTGTTACCCCTTGTGTTTCATTTGATTAAAACGACAGTGTTACCCCTTTTGTTTTTTTCATGACGACCAATAAAAAAGAACAATGTTACCCCTGATGTTTTTTATCACGACATCCAATAAAAAAACAACAGTGTTACCCCTTATGTTTTTTTTCATGACGACCAAAGAAAAACGACAGTGTCACCCCTATGTACTAATTGATAAATATCGACAGTGTTACCCCTTATGTTTTTTTTCATGACGACCAATAAAAAATGACAGTGTTACCCCTCATGTTTTTTTTAAAAGACGACCAATAAAAAATGACAGTGCTACCCCTTGTGTTTCATTTGATGAAAACGACAGTGTTACCCCTTTTGTTTTTTTCATGACGACCAATAAAAAAGAACAGTGTTGCCCCTTATGTTTTTTATCACGACGACCAATAAAAAAACAACAGTGTTACCCCTTATGTTTTTTTTCATGACGACCAAAGAAAAACGACAGTGTCACCCCTCATGCTTCATTTGATAAAAACGACAGTGTTACCCCCTATGTACTAATTGATAAATATCGACAGTGTTACCCCTTATGTTTTTTTTCATGACGACCAATAAAAAATGAGTGTTACCCCTTATGTTTTTTTTAAAAGACGACCAATAAAAAATTACAGTGTTACCCCTTATGTTTCATTTGATTAAAACGACAGTGTTACCCCTTGTGTTTCATTTGATTAAAACGACAGTGTTACCCCTTTTGTTTTTTTCATGACGACCAATAAAAAAGAACAATGTTACGCCTTATGTTTTTTATCACGACGACCAATAAAAAAACAACAGTGTTACCCCTCATGTTTTTTTTCATGACGACCAAAGAAAAACGACAGTGTCACCCCTCATGTTTCATTTGATAAAAACGACAGTGTTACCCCCTGTGTACTAATTGATAAATATCGACAGTGTTACCCCTTATGTTGTTTTTCATGACGACCAATAAAAAATGACAGTGTTACCCCTCATGTTTTTTTTAAAAGACGACCAATAAAAAATGACAGTGTTACCCCTTATGTTTCATTTGATTAAAACGACAGTGTTACCCCTTGTGTTTCATTTGATTAAAACGACAGTGTTACCCCTTTTGTTTTTTTCATGACGACCAATAAAAAAGAACAGTGTTACCCCTTATGTTTTTTATCACGACGACCAATAAAAAAACAACAGTGTCACCCCTATGTACTAATTGATAAATATCGACAGTGTTACCCCTTATGTTTTTTTTCATGACGACCTATAAAAAATGACAGTGTTACCCCTCATGTTTTTTTTAAAAGACGACCAATAAAAAATGACAGTGTTACCCCTTGTGTTTCATTTGATGAAAACGACAGTGTTACCCCTTTTGTTTTTTTCATGACGACCAATAAAAAAGAACAGTGTTACCCCTTATGTTTTTTATCACGACGACCAATAAAAAAACAACAGTGTTACCCCTTATGTTTTTTTTCATGACGACCAAAGAAAAACGACAGTGTCACCCCTCATGTTTCATTTGATAAAAACGACAGTGTTTCCCCCTATGTACTAATTGATAAATATCGACAGTGTTACCCCTTACGTTTTTTTTCATGACGACCAATAAAAAAGAACAGTGTTACCCCTTATGTTTTTTTTTATTAAAACGACAGTGTTACCCCTTGTGTTTCATTTGATTAAAACGACAGTGTTACCCCTTTTGTTTTTTTCATGACGACCAATAAAAAAGAACAATGTTACCCCTGATGTTTTTTATCACGACATCCAATAAAAAAACAACAGTGTTACCCCTTATGTTTTTTTTCATGACGACCAAAGAAAAACGACAGTGTCACCCCTATGTACTAATTGATAAATATCGACAGTGTTACCCCTTATGTTTTTTTTCATGACGACCAATAAAAAATGACAGTGTTAACCCTCATGTTTTTTTTAAAAGACGACCAATAAAAAATGACAGTGTTACCCCTTGTGTTTCATTTGATGAAAACGACAGTGTTACCCCTTTTGTTTTTTTCATGACGACCAATAAAAAAGAACAGTGTTACCCCTTATGTTTTTTATCACGACGACCAATAAAAAAACAACAGTGTTACCCCTTATGTTTTTTTTCATGACGACCAAAGAAAAACGACAGTGTCACCCCTCATGTTTCATTTGATAAAAACGACAGTGTTACCCCCTATGTACTAATTGATAAATATCGACAGTGTTACCCCTTATGTTTTTTTTCATGACGACCAATAAAAAATGACAGTGTTACCCCTCATGTTTTTTTTAAAAGACGACCAATAAAAAATGACAGTGTTACCCCTTATGTTTCATTTGATGAAAACGACAGTGTTACCCCTTTTGTTTTTTTCATGACGACCAATAAAAAAGAACAGTGTTACCCCTTATGTTTTTTATCACGACGACCAATTAAAAAACAAGTGTTACCCCTTATGTTTTTTTTCATGACGACCAAAGAAAAACGACAGTGTCACCCCTCATGCTTCATTTGATAAAAACGACAGTGTTACCCCCTATGTACTAATTGATAAATATCGACAGTGTTACCCCTTGTGTTTCATTTGATTAAAACGACAGTGTTACCCCTTATGTTTTTTTCATGACGACCAATAAAAAAGAACAGTGTTACCCCTTATGTTTTTTATCACGACGACCAATAAAAAAACAACAGTGTTACCCCTTATTTTTTTATTTACAACACTATTTACATGGTTTCAGAGTAGTACACTGACATTTTAATACAGTTCAGCGAGAAAGGCGACGAAGAATAAGAAGGGGGAGTTCCAGTCTGCGTAAACGGGAACCCCCACCACACGAGAACGCCCATTTGCGTCTGCAGTGGGATGATATTGGTCCATGCTCCACCTCGACGTGTCCAATTAATATGCTGACCGGCTGTCCTTACCGCAAAATGCGGCTGTAGATAATCACACACTCCTTTGTAGAGATGTCTGTGTCGCCGTCAATCATGAAAGACATATACGTGGCGTTACCAACGTCCGCAGCTGTCTTCTTCTTTAAAGGCACCCAGTGCAACTTTATGTAAACATTCAATGAAAAATAAACATTCAATTTCTAGTCTTTTTTACACGTAGTAAGTTTCAATAACTCCATACCATTACATATCGACATTCAAGGAGCAAAGATGAGGCGTCGTTGTGTGGTGAGAACTGATAGAAAATCGTAAACAACAACAATCGCCGGTGGGGAGAAGCCATTTTTTCATTGACTGGAAGCCTGCTTTATTTATTGTAGGTTACAAAAAATAAAGAAAATGGCGGCATTGTTGTTGTTATCGATTTTCTATCAGTTCTCACCACACAACGACGTCTCATCTTTGCTGCTTGAATGTCGGTATGTAATGGTATGGAGTTATTGAAACTTACTACGTGTAAAAAAGACTAGAAATTGAATGTTTATTTTTAAGCCTCGAAAGTTGCACTGGGTGCCTTTAATGTATCTCCTATTACACCAATAAATTGGGCACATGCTGTATCATTGCTGTATGTCGGGTTGACGTTTAATCCAATTTTCTTCATCCATATAATCTCTCCTCTCCTGGAACCGTCACCTTATCGTGGTGGAGAGGTTTGCGTGTCCCTGTGAACCTGAGGGCTGTGTTGTCTGGAGCCTTGTGCTCCTGGTAGGGTCTCTCATGGCAGAGTGGTCTCAGGCGAGGGGCCAGACTAAGAATGGTTCAAAAATCCTCAATGAATAACGGAAATAGAGGAGATGTGACCCGGCCCGGAGGAAGCCCGGGGCCCCCGTCTGGAGCTAGGCCCAGACGGAGGGCTCGATGGCGAGCGCCTGGTGGCCGGGTTTGCCACGGAGCCCGGTCGGGCACAGCCCGAACAAACTACGTGGCACCCCCCCTCTCTTCATCTCATGGGCCCACCACCTGTGGGAAGACACGTTGGGGTCGGGTGCGCAGCCACATGGGTGGCAGCGAAGGTCAGGGGTCTCGACGGACCAGACCCGGGCGGCAGAAGCTGGCTCTGGGGACGTGGAACGTCACCTCGCTGTGGGGAAAGGAACCGGAGCTTGTGAGGGAGGTGGAGCGCTATCAGTTAGATCTGGTGGGGCTTACCTCCACGCACAGTCTCAGCTCTGGTACCGTACTCCTGGATAAGGGTTGGACTCTATTCTTTTCCGGAGTTGCCAAGGGCGTGAGGTGCCGGGCGGGTGTGGGGATACTCATAAATCCCCGGCTGAGCGCCGCGGTGTTGGAGTTTACCCCGGTAGACGAGAGGGTCGCCTCCCTGCGCCTAAGGGTTGTAGGGGGGAAAACTCTGACTGTTGTTTGTGCGTATGCACCAAACAGCAGCTCAGAGTACTCGGCCTTCTTGGAGACCCTGAATGGAGTCCTGTATGGGGCTCCAGTAGGGGACTCCGTAGTTCTGCTGGGTGACTTCAACGCCCACGTGGGCAACGATGGAGACACCTGGAGAGGCGTGGTGGGGAGGAACGGCCTCCCTGATCTAAACCCGAGCGGTCGTTTGTTATTGGACTTCTGTGCTAGTCATGGATTATCCATAACAAACACCATGTTCAAACATAAGGGTGCTCATAAGTGTACCTGGTACCAGAGTACCCTAGGCCGAAGATCAATGATCGATTTTGTGATCGTGTCATCTGATCTGAGGCCGCATGTTTTGGACACTCGGGTAAAGAGAGGGGCGGAACTGTCAACCGACCACCATCTGGTTGTGAGTTGGATCAGGGAATGGGGGAAATTTCCGGATAGACCTGGTAAGCCCAAACGCGTAGTGCGGGTGAACTGGGAACGTCTGGAGGAGGCCCCCGTCCTAGGTATCTTCAACTCACACCTCCGGCGGAGTTTTTCTAGCATTCCTGTGGAGGTTGGGGGCATTGAGCCGGAGTGGGCGGTGTTCAAAGCCTCCATTGCTGAAGCTGCGGTGGCTAGCTGTGGCCTCAGGGTCTTAGGCTCCTCAAGGGGCGGTAACCCTCGGACACCGTGGTGGACACCGGTGGTCAGGGAAGCCGTCCGATTGAAGAAGGAGGCCTTCCGGGATATGATATCCTGGAGGACTCCTGACTCGGTTGCAGGGTACCGACAGGCCCGAAGGGCTGCAGCTGCTGCCGTGTCGGAGGCTAAGCAGCGGGTGTGGGAGAAGTTCGGAGAGGCCATGGAGAAGGACTTTCGGTCGGCACCAAAGTGTTTCTGGAAGACTATCCGGCACCTCAGGAGGGGGAAACGGGGAACCGTCCAAGCTGTGTACAGTAAGGATGGGACTCTGTTGACCTCAACTGAGGAGGTCGTCGGACGTTGGAAGGAACACTTTGAGGAACTCCTGAATCCGAATAACACGCCCTCTATGTTGGAGGCAGAGCTCGAGGTTGATGGTGTTTCGTCGTCAATTTCCCTGGTGGAGGTCACTGAGGTAGTCAAACATCTCCGCAGTGGCAAAGCCCCAGGGATTGATGAGATCCAGCCAGAAATGCTAAAGGCTCTGGGTGTTGAGGGGCTGTCATGGTTGACACGCCTATTCAACATCGCGTGGGAGTCGGGTACAGTGCCAAAGGAGTGGCAAACCGGGGTGGTGGTTCCCCTGTTCAAAAAGGGGGACCAGAGAGTGTGTGCCAATTACCGGGGTATCACACTTCTCAGCCTCCCTGGTAAAGTCTACTCCAAGGTGCTGGAAAGGAGGGTTCGGCCGATCGTCGAACCTCAGATTGAAGAGGAACAATGCGGTTTTCGCCCTGGACATGGAACTACGGACCAGCTCTTCACTCTCGCAAGGATCCTGGAGGGGGCCTGGGAGTATGCCCATCCGGTCTACATGTGTTTTGTGGATCTGGAGAAGGCGTATGACCGGGTCCCCCGGGAGAAACTGTGGGAGGTGCTGCGGGAGTATGGGATAAGGGGGTCTATCCTCAGGGCCATCCAATCCCTGTACTCCCAAAGCGAGAGCTGTGTTCGCGTCCTCGGCAGCCAGTCAGTTTCATTCTCGGTGGGTGCTGGGCTCCGCCAGGGCTGCGCCTTGTCACCAATCCTGTTTGTGATATACATGGACAGGATATCGAGGCGTAGTCGTGGTGGGGAGGGGTTGCAGTTCGGTGGTCTGAGGATCTCGTCACTGCTTTTTGCAGATGATGTGGTCCTCATGGGATCATCGGCCTGTGACCTTCAGCACTCACTGGATCGGCTGGCGGCCGAGTGTGAAGCGGCTGGGATGAGGATCAGCACCGCTAAATCTGAGGCCATGACTCTTAGCAGGAAACCGATGGATTGCTTACTCCGGGTAGGAAATGAGTCCTTAGCCCAAGTGAAGGAGTTCAAGTACCTCGGGGTCTGTTTCGCGAGTGAGGGTACTATGGAACGTGAGATTGGCCGGAGAATCGGAGCAGCGGGGGCGGTATTGCGTTCGCTTTACCGCACCGTTGTAACGAAAAGAGAGCTGAGCCACAAGGCAAAGCTCTCGATCTACCGGTCGATCTTCGTTCCTATCCTCAACTATGGTCATGAGGGCTGGGTGATGACCGAAAGGACGAGATCGCGGGTACAAGCGGCCGAGATGAGTTTTCTCAGAAGGGTCTGAGTTTTTTCAAGTCACATCCCTTAGGGATAGGGTGAGAAGCTCAGCCATCCGTGAGGAACTCGGATTAGAGCCGCTGCTCCTTTACTTAGAAAGGAGTCAGCTGAGGTGGTTCGGGCATCTGGTAAGGATGCCCACTGGGCGCCTTCCTTGGGAGGTGTTTCAGGCACGTCCAGTGGGGAGGAGACCTCGGGGAAGACCCAGGACTAGGTGGAGAGATTATATCTCAACACTGGCCTGGGAACGCCTCGGGATCCCCCCGTCAGAGTTGGTCAATGTGGCCCGGGAAAGGGAAGTCTGGGGCCCCCTGCTTGAGCTGCTCCCCCCGCGACCCGACCCCGGATAAGCGGAAGAAAATGAGATGAGATGAGATAATCTCTGACTTAAATTTGGTGAACGGCATTTCCTCCTTTGCAATGTTGTATGCAACATTACATTTTATGATCATTTCGGATTCCTCCGAGGACCTGATTACTACTGCCTGCCTCTGAAATGCAGCTGGGAGAGGGGCCACTTTATCTACACATTTGTCACGGCATATTGTATGCTTTTTGGACATGTGTTTTTTTAAAGTTTCGATACGAAACGCCGTTGCTTCGCCTACGAATGCACTATAAGCGGTCACATTCTGACCGCACATGGGGTTAAAAAGGGTTAAAATATCTCCCCATCAAGGCCAACCGCAGAGTAGCCTACGAAAAGAATAGATTGCAATAATATGAATGCTAAAGATATTAAAACACAATTGATTAAGCCTAGGCCGACATATATATCAGTCCTAACCTGAGCGCACGATCGGGAGGTGGAAGTTGCGCTTTAGATGCCTTCACAAGTCCAGCGGAGGGCTCCAGTTTTCGCCGGCCAAGTCATGCGCTGTGATATGTGTGACAGCTATGTTGCACAACATTGAAGCTAAGGCTGGGGTAGCTTTGGTTGAACCGGAGGACGTTGAGGACGATGACGACGAGGAAGATCGGTGTGAGGACGGCCTCACTCATAACTACGCGGCTGGTTTTCATGCACGTCGAAGAGTGATTGAGACTTTTTTTTAACCCCCTCCACCCTCCCACATGTCACTAAACATTCCCGTCAACGTGACCAATCCCCACCATATCCCAGCCTTTTGCCTGTTAGTTAGCATTTTTTTTTATATTTTTATAATTAATATTTTTATTATTTATTTTATTTTATTTTTTTACATTATTTTAGGCTACGTTTTATGAGTAGCCTATGTCAGTCTGCACAAATCCCCCCCACTTTCTCTCACACATTTTAAGTGCCCTGCCTGCTCAAACATTTCCTGGACTGTCTCTCTCAAACTAAGAACATAATGGCCCACATTAGGCTCAGACGCACGTGATACACCATTACCAATGTGTTATAATAAAACGCATCCAATACTAGGAATGTCCGCTGGTTACGCCACTGAGGCTATAGTAGGCTAACGAGGCTCTTAGCGTCCTACGAGTACCCTGGAGCACTCGTTAGCGACGAGCGTTTTCAAGACGTTCGTTACCAAAGATGCTTTAGGGAAACGTTGTGAAAACTGTACGATGCTCGTACGACCCACTCTGCGATCCACTTAGGCTAAAGATGCTTTCGGGAAACAGGGCCCAGGTCGATCACATGTTTTGAACTCACACACGCAGTGAAAAAGATGACAGCCAATCAGAGGCAAAGAAACGCCCTGAGCTCTGTCTCTTATTGGCGACCATAGAGAGATGCTGCGCTTTCGCAAAAAGTATTTGTTTTCACCCGAGCAGCGTGAGGTGCACCAGTGCGACGTAGATTTTTTTTTTAGTCGCACTATTAAATATTTTGGTCGCACTCTGGAGCCCTGCTCCCATATACCTGTTTCAGCCTCAGTCACCTCCCTTTTACCTGTATTTTGACTTGTGCCACTACGCAACGGTTGCTCTACCGGATGAGGTCGTAACTAATCTCTGGCACTCAGCTGACAGATAGGTTTGTTTAGTTTCCTCTTTGGGTGCAGTTCAATAACTGCCCCAACTTCCTGTAAGACGACCTGATGTGTCTGGATATCCAATGCCCTAATGTGGTCTCTGTGCTCTTTCTTTTTAGAGTAGTGTTCCTGTCCGGGCCGTATCTTTGGGAGGCGCGGTTTGGTGGTTTGCCGTGTACTTGCATGCAGATAAGTAGGGTGTTACCTGATGAATTCATACATTTTTATTTTCATGTCATAGAATAATAACTTATGACTTTTTTTCAACTATTTAAAAATAAACTTTTGTAGACTTGAACTGGAAACACGTCTTTGTAACTCTATACACAAATCTATATTATAATTTATAAATGTTGTTGGTTTCTGTACTATTGGTGCGGTGACATTCATATACATAAATTCTGATAAGACATGGACATCCCCAACTCCAATTACACCATCTCTCAACACTACTTGTGTGCTATTATAACATAGGCTAATACAAAAAAATTGTAGTTGCTTCCCTTGTGTAAAATCGGATGTCTACGTCAGAGCCAGCAAACCGTTGCAGTCCAAACTCTCGCTGGAGACGTGACTCCTGTAGCTCCTTTCTCAGCTCCTGTACTTCATTTGAGAGGCTTTCAGCAGCGGATGCGGACATATCCATGGCAGCCGGTTCAGGGACAGAGCAGTCGTCTTCATCGTTGAAAAGGAGATCAACTTCATCTTCCGGAGGGGCAGTTTTGGCGAACCGATCCACTCTCTCCTACACGCCGCGCCTTGGGGTTTCGACTGTATCCTGGTTCCACTCAAAAAGGGTCGGTACGGCACCTTTTGTAAGTCTCCTTCGATCCTGAAGAGTAGTTGGCTCAATCATCTTGTCAGAACTAAAGTGTCTGCTACAGATCTTAGAGTGAGTGGTGATGACATATTTATCCCGGCGTATGTTTACAATCCATTGACTCCTCACGTCAGTTTGGCTCGGAAAGCCATGGAAACGTAATACCCCGTTGGATTTGGCTGACGCTGTACAGTTGGGGACACAGCAGTGCTGGCGTAGGTTTCTCCTGCCTATGAAAATGTACCGTTTTTAAATGTTTGCGGTCTTGATTCATGTTTAAAAAATATCAACGTCAGTTGGCTAGCGCGATGAACACACAGACCGGAACCGGCGGGGCCGTATTATTTGAAACAGGAAGTACGTCACACAGCTTAGTGAATACAGCCTATTGGTCAAACTGACTCGGATCTCGGATCTGACGCCACGCCCACACTTCAAGCGTTTTATTATTTCACTCGGTCGTTGGAGGAAAACATGGACGCCACCCAGAAAGCTGTTGTCGCGGTAGCATTGGCAAAGTACCAGGCGCTCCAAAATAGGTAGGCTGTATAGGCCATAGGCAGAGATACGGACGCAGTAAGGTATTGCAGTAATACGAGTGATTGAAATTGCCATTTAAACCACCAAAGTGGTCCAAGCACAATGAAAAAAGTTCATACTTCAAGTCACACCGGGCGCAGCCATCTTGAATTCTGTCTCGGAATTTTTTCACCACTGAGTTCAACCGAGATGGCGAGTTCGCCGTCCGAGGTAAAGGGGCGTGTTTGTGCGTGTCACTAGGCAACGTCCTCTGACCTCCGAGACGGATGGATAATAAAACGCAGCATCAGTGGTGACCGAGCAAAATTCCGAGGCAGAATTCAAGATGGCTGCGCCCAGTGTGACTTGAAGTATGAACTGTTTTCATTGTGCTTGGACCACTTTGGTGGTTTAAATTGCAATTTCAATCACTCGTATTACTGCAATACCTTACTGCGTCCTGTCGTGGCAATTTCTCTATCAGAGTTTGCGTCTAAGACAGATGAGATATTTAGATGCAAAAAGCACACAATACTGTTGACAATAAGTGGTCATATATATTTGTAATAAAAGTACGAACAAAGATACATCACAACATGCATCAACAAACAATAAAACAGGCAAACATTACAATAATCTGAGGCCTCAGATGGGAGCTTCTCGTTGCGTGTTACTTCATACACTAAAAGGTACGCTCGGGAGAAGTCCACCGATTGTTCAGTCGTGAGTTCTTATTCACTTGAGTTGGGTTCTGGAGGGGGTGTGTCCCCCAATAAACCAAAAGCCTTTGTTTACCAGATGGTAATCTTTACAATTGAAGCTCCCCTGGATGCCATTGGAGGGGGTGGTGGCCGTGCCATGTAACCCTCTGGCTTCGTTGACGCTAGCCAGAGGGTCGTGGAACAGGCCCATACATCAAAGGATTGCATGGAAGATGATTTACAAGACACGAAAACATAGGAACAGGCAGGCAATAAAACGCATCACACGACCCTGGAAGGTTCACACGTTAGATGACCCAAAAGGAGAGTAGAAGGCAGGCAATTGAGTTCCTGCGCCTGTCGTCATAGTTGCTGGTCACGTGCCGAAAAACGATAGGCGTAGCCATTTTGGCAGTAATCGCGTCAGTTATCTGGCAGGCACTGACTGGCTGTCACGGTGACACAGTGACACTTGACAGGATGGTTGACAACTGTTGTGCACCAGGTTGCCGAAACAGACGAGGGAAGAAGAAGGGATGTTCATTTTATCGCATCCCAAAAGATGCAGCGAGGAGGGAAATGTGGTTAAGTGCTATTAAAAGAGCCAGGAGCCAACAGAACAACAGTGAAAGGTGGGACCCGCCGGCCGTTGGATTTCGGTTGTGCAGCGAACACTTCATATCAGGTGGGTGACGAATACAGTACAATGTTACAAAAAGTTTCTGGTCAGTTTAATTTTACCTAAGTACTTGAATCATACCATCCAGTTATTATAACTAGCGGACATAGTGACGTCCCTTTTTCAAGATATGGTTCTGGCGCAGCCTACCCAGTTAGCAAATTAGCTTGTAGTAAGCTAGTGGTAAACAAACCCGTGTTGACATTCCTTTTTATTTTGTAGGGAGAAAGAGTGACAACCCTTTAAGTCCGGACTTTGTGCCATCGCTTTTTAGCTATCTTCCGTCTCCAGAGAAGAGGAGACGGAAAGCTAGACTGGAGGTGTTCAACAGGAGGCAGAAGGCGAAATTGCAGAAAATAGAGCAGGCAAAGCTATGTGCAGAAGCCACCCGTCTAAGGTGGGTAAAACTAGTTGTTAGATCAAGCCCCCGTCTGATTGATTATTTTCATGTTGGGTCTACTTGTGATCAGTGTTCAAATAGGTAACTGCCATGATATGGTTATAAACAAAAACATCACACCAGTCATTTAATGAAGGATAATGTCATGTGATTTCCATGAAACATCCCAAACTGTAAACGTGTAAACATGTCATTGTCATCAGTATTGTATGCATGATAACTTCATTTGCTGCTTCTGTGTTTTCATCAGGGCATCAACTGATTGTCCCCAAAACAATGCAGCAACAGAAGACCAAACCACAGAGCCCTCCATCACAGAAGACCAAGTCATAGAGCCCCCCATCACAGATCCTTTGGAAGACTCAGGTGATGAAGATCCTGTCCAGCCTGATCCAGCAACACCACCATGCACCTCTGAAACCTGTAGTAAGCGCATCGAGTCTCTTGAGCTAGAATGCCAAGCTCTAAGAACTGAAAATATGTTGTTAAGGGACAAAATAAGTAGGAAGACCCTGACAGAGATACGTTTGCAAAATGATGATAAAAAGGTGAATGTCCTCACTGGGTTAGCAACCTATACATGTCTGATGACCATCTTTCAATCTTTGACTCCATTTCTCAAACTTAAGGCATCGATAACATGTTTTCAACAATACATGTTGACTTTGATGAAGCTGCGAATGAACTTGACATTTGACTTTTTAGGTTTTTATTTTGGCATTGACCCAACTACTGTCTCCAGACACTTCAAACACTGTGTTAATTTGATTTATTGTAGACTGGTGCCAAGTCTAGTGGTGTGGCCTGAAAGAGAATCTCTAAGAACATCTCTTCCATATGTATTTAGAAATGGCGGCTACGAGAAGACTGTTTGTATCATAGATTGTTTTGAAATATTTCTAGAGAAACCAAGTAGATTGCGACCCAGTGCACAGTGTTACTCAAAATACAAATCACATCACACCATGAAATATTTAATTGCCATTTGCCCTCAAGGTACAATTTCTTTCATTTCTACTGGATGGGGAGGTCGCACCAGTGATAAGTTCATTACAGAACACAGTAATTTTTTACCCAATATTCTCCCAGGAGATGTTGTTTTGGCAGACAGGGGGTTTCTGGTGAAGGAGTCTGTTGAAAGGTGTCAGGCTGAATTAAAAATTCCAGCATTTACTCGTGGGAAAGTACAGTTAGATCCTGTTGACATAGAGAATACAAGATCTCTAGCCTCTTTAAGAATTCACATTGAAAGAGTCATAGGAGTACTTCGTCAGAAATATACTATCTTACAAAACACTGTGCCAATAACTTTCACAGATATAGAGACAGAAAATGATGTTACTTATCTTGATAAAATTGTGAGTGTATGTTGTGGACTAACAAATGTACCAGATTCTGTGGTGCCCTTTGAGTGATGAATTTGTGTGCCAACAGAAAATAAACCTTTTTGATTGCTTCTCACTTGTTTGTTGTGACTACTTTTCTCACTCACTAGATTTGAATGATCTATCCATGTTTTATGATCGCTACAGATACTACTACAGACAGTCAGACACAGAAGAGAACAACATTGGCTTAACAGTTTTTATTAACCAATTAAATATTTACATTGCATCAGCTAGTTCATATTCACACATTGTGTAATTAAGTAAGACCAAGTAATTAAGGTTTTTTTTTTTGGGCATTGATTAGTTTCCTACAGCTTGGACACACCCACTGTTTCGGTACCCTTTTCATCCGAAGGCAGGTTTGGTGGAACTTCTCCACGGCACAGAACCCTGAGGCACAAACAAGCATGTTCCCTGCCGCAGGTGCGCGGCAGTAGCACCACTGTTGCTGGGGATTGGTGTTTGCAGTTGCTTGTTTTGGTGCAGAAAACCATTTGCCTAACAACTCTGGGATTATACATTTTATAAAGAAGGTACGAGCAAGTTCAAGTTCTTTTTGGAAGAATTCTGAGTCGAATGTAATGCGTTCCACAAAGAGTGAATCATCTTTTTCCGTCCACAGAATAAAATCACAGTAATCACATTTCGTAACAAATAGCTGCATCTGGACTTGGTGGAAGTATGCATGGTCTCGCTTAACTTTAATTTTTCCTTGGGAATCTTGTTCCAGGCAAAAGTGTCCAACAGACTGTACAGCTTCACTGATAGAAAGGTCCTTTGCTGAAAATGGACACTTAATTTCTATAACCCCTGTACCACAGCAGCTGCAGGAAACATACTCATCCGGTGAGGCCCCAATAAATGGGTGGAGAGTTGATATTTTAAATCCGGCTGGTCTAATCAGGACATCTCTGTGTGATAGACGATGTTGCATTTCGTAGTATTTTCTGGCTTGTTCTTCATTCTTGCATCCCCAACTGAAGAAAGAATGTAAATATTAGGTTTGGACAATAGTAATGCCCCCCACATTACTACTTCCCTGCCCTTAACAAAATGTTTAATGCTGTACTTGGTTTACCCTTCTGCTCTTTTTTTTTTTAAAGAATAGCCTAGTACTTACTGCATTTACCCTCTCTGTTCATTCACCTCACAACTTCTCTATGCTCATGAATACCTGGTAGCCTCACTGCTGAAAACATGGGACTTTGGGTCACATATCTGTCTTATGAGAGACACTGCTGGCTTTCTTGGTTCTGTTCTTGTTGCTGCTCTGAAGGTAGATCCTGTCACCCTACCACTCCTCTGATCAAACCAAATTCTGGACTTGGACTGGGCTTGCGTCTCC
Source organism: Gadus macrocephalus (assembly GCF_031168955.1). Lineage (NCBI taxonomy): Eukaryota > Metazoa > Chordata > Actinopteri > Gadiformes > Gadidae > Gadus > Gadus macrocephalus. The sequence continues at coordinate 176,787 of NC_082395.1, read as the reverse complement.
TCCTCTACAATATCACTCTGAAGAAAACATGCCAATCCAGTTACTCAGTTACTCATTTACATTGCAAATTAGCAGCACACACAGCACATGTGCACATAACATGGTAGATCTTAGATTTCAGTCAATAGTAAAAAGAATATGTTCTCTACCTGTTGTTCAGTGACAGTCAAGTCATCAAATATTCCTTCTGCACGCTCTTGTAATTCAGCCAGGCTCAGGTCTCTTGCCTTCTTGTCGTACAAACTGGTAAGGGGTTCAGGTAAATCAAGCTTGACAGCCTTTGGTACATAGGTTGTGGCATACCCGGGAACAACTGACAGAACAGCAGGTCTGCAGGACTTCCCACCTTGAGTCCGGCACTGAGAGAGGTTTTGGTAGAACTGCGCTTGCTCAGCAGCAGTCAGGGGTGGGAAAGATGGGGGCGCAGATGTACCCTTGGTGGAATTCCCCTTTTTATTTTGTTGACTACTGTTGAATATGATGTCCTTTCCCTGTTGGTACTCCACATTCTTCCCAGCATCCTCACTGGGAGAGGTCCACTTGCATTTTTTGGACGTGCAGCTGATCTCCTCATGCCTTGCATTGTTTTTTTCCCACAGTCTGAAGAGCACAGCTGACACATGAGAACAACTCTCCCCAAGTCCTGCTGTGCAGTTACAGTGGGCTCCCATCACTACACCGTCGTTCCTCACCACCACCCATGGCTTCAGTTGACTGTCATTCAGCCGTTGGGAGTGATTAACCTATGTATGATATTCAAAAAATATAAATTAAGGTTGAAAATGACAGCCACTTAGGTTGGGTACGTTCAAAAACACAAACTAGCAAGTTACAGATGCACTGCAGTAGCTACCCAAGATAATAAACAAACATGCTAACGTGACACTGCCGTACCTAGTCAAGCTAATAAACAAACAATGCTAACGTGACACGGTCTATCAAACTGGGATAATTTAATACTTACCCTTGCAGTGATGATACCGAAGTCTTTGGATGCAAGACTCCACAGTCGAAGTTGAGTTACAAAGCCGGACTGACACCATTTATAAGCATCCAAGCCTTTGTAAGCTCTGAGGGAGTCCCCAGTGTAGACTGAGGGGAAATTTACCAGATAGCTGTGGATGTCAGCGTAGCTCAAGTCAGGTAAATAATCTTCGTTGGATGTTATGCTCTTGAAAAGCACCCCAGGAGCGTTATATGGGTCACTTATATTTAATCTATGTAATTTTCCAGTATAAAAACGAATTTCATCTAAACTAAAATGGCACGTATACTCGCTCGGTAGGAACTCTTGAAGGCTGCTGGCGCTGGTCGTCATGTTTACTGCCAAAATGGCGTCCGACAACCAAAAGTCACGTGACGCAGGAGCTCAATATATGCATCACACAAAATAGTAACAAAACTTAAGTTCTTAGATAGACCAAAAACGTAACAACATGTAGATTTTCCATCACAGTCCGTATCTCTGCCTATGGCCTATAGCCTACCTATTTTGGAGCGGCTGGTCCTCTGCCAATGCTACCGCGACAACAGCTTTACGGGTGGCGTCCATGTTTTCCTCCAACGACCGAGCAAAATAATAAAACTCTTGAAGTGTGGGTGTGGCTTCAGATCCGAGATGGTTCGCAGAGAATACTCAAACGCAGCATGAGTTCAACCGAGATGGCGAGTTCACCGTCCGAGGAAAAGGGGCGTTTTCATGCGTGTCGCTAGGCAACGTCCTCGAACCTCCGAGACGGATGGATAATAAAACGCAGCATATTATTCGCCGAAGGCGAAGTGAATAGTGGGGAATAGGCCCCACTATTCACAGAGCGTGAGGTGAATAATTGTTTTAGTATGTGAACACTCCAAAAATAGAAAAGATAAGACTTTTTGCCATGATTTATTCGTTTTTATTAGCTTGACGAGACGACCGTCACTCATTAGAAAACAATATCCCGCGTTTGAGATCTAAATCATGGGTATTGCCCAATATCCCGAGATAGCGAACCAATCAAATTGCGCCATCTTAGGAGGTTCACTTCACGTGTAGAATATACTAAAGAAAAATACATGGAATATTCCCATTCCCCTGCCCTTCTGTGATCGGTAGTTCATGATTTTGCTGATTGGTAATCGGTCCCAAAATTGCTGATCGAAGCATCTAAAGCCGCTTTTCCACTGCATGGTACCAGCTCGACACGACTCGACTCGACTCAGCTCGCCTTTTTTGCGTTTCCACCGCGAAAACATGGTATCTGGTACCTGAAGTGGCTGCTTTTTCTAGTACCGCCTCGCTCTAGGTTCCAAGCGGCTGAGCCGATGCTAAAAGGTGACGTCGGCAGACGGCCGGCCACTGATTGGCCAGAGAGTGTGACGAAGTCACGAGAGCGACATGGCAACCATGCTGGTAACAGCCATAGCAGCGCCGCAGCCAACATATTCCACTTCTTCAACATGCCAGCTAATAATACGAACACGAATACCATCGCATCGATGTTCTCCATTGTTGTTATGTGGGTTCTGTCCATGTGTGGGTTGCGTAGGTGTTGTTTGCGTCGCGTACCAAAATACGTCACGGCCCTTTCGCGCAGCCGACCCCGCCCACGTCCCGGAGGTACTATTTGCGGTGGAAAAGGACCCGTGCTGCTACCGTGTCGAGTCGTGTCGAGTCGTGTCGAGTCGAGCTACATGTGCGGTGGAAAAGCGGCATAACACACCCCCCTCTTTCCTAAAACTCATCCAATTTTATTTTACACAGTAGCGTGTACATTCTGCGCTTGCGCTAGATGCAAAAGGTCTCCCTAACATCGGGTGGCGCTAAGTCTCATACCAGCAATCGAGACCTGAAAACAGGAAATGACAGAACGGAGTGCACTGCAGACCGTAGATAATCAGAGCGGTCCACGCAGCCATGGCCTCCAGAAATATGTAGAAATATCCCAAAGATGCGATGCAACGTCAAAGTGTAGTTTGTAACTGCACCATCTGTTTAAGTGGTTTGTTTACCATCGTCACTTCCGCCCCTCCCACAGACTGCCAACGCTCTCAGACTTTGAAAGTTGAATCAGACCAGACTCCGCGCTGATCCAAACGTTTCCGATGGCCCACGGTGGGGCCAGTGTGTTCCACGCTGGGCCCACGGTGGGGCCAGTGTGTTCCATGCTGCCTGGAGGCGGGGCCAGTGTGTTCCACGCTGCCTGGAGGCGGGGCCAGTGTGTTCCACGCTGCCTGGAGGTGGAGCTAGCAGTGCAGCCCGGCACGGTCTGTCGGCAGCAGAGTTGAGCCGACGGAGGGGAGAAGCCAGACAGGACCCACCCTACTCTGCCTCTCATTGGCTATTACTCGAATTCATGACCCGCCCTACTCTGCCTCTCATTGGCTATTACTCGAAGTCATGACCCGCCCTACTCTGCCTCTCATTGGCTAGTATGCGAAGTCATGACTCCATGACAGTTACCATGTTGGTTAAAAAAAATAACAAGTCATATTTACCACCATATTTATTGAAACTATTGACTTAAAAAAAAGTTAAAGCAGGTTATGTGACTCAAGCAAACAAAAGAAAAGAAAGACGAATAAAAACACATTTGAAAGGTCACTTGGAAAGAAAAAAAGAACGCCCTAAGTCCCATCAGCGTGATGCGAGCATGACCCTTATGAAGTGTGAATAGTACAGTATGACCCTTATGAAGTATGAATAGTACACTATAAACCTTACGGAGTATGAATCATACAGTATGAATCAAAGTATAAACCTTATGAAGTATGACTTTACAGTATAAACCTGTACGAATCTCCCCTGTATTAGAGCGCAGTGAGACCAAGCCACTAGAATGCCCGTTCGCTGGCTGCTACAAATTACTAGCTTTTATTTCTTTAGAAATGGTTTAATATTTCATTCATAATTTCCCCACAAAAACCCTCCAGCTGCCTGGGTCTGAGTAGGCCTCTGCCCCTTACTGCTAACCTGCTCTACGGGGGTTCGGGTTAACCCAAACCCTAACCCTTCATTGAAGAGGAATCACTCTGACTCATCATGGCGGCTTCAGGCCAACACGTAGAACATACAGATACACTCTGGTCCATAACCAAGACTCACACTGACAATAGCAAGAAAAGCTCAATAAAAGCTCCTCATTCTCCACGGTTTTCAGTTTCTTAGTTCAACATAAATCCAGATTTTTTTCTGTGAATTGTGCATTAAATGGTCTCTATGGTCCAATGTGGTTCAGTGGTGGTGAACAGAACTATGAACAATATGTTAACTGTATGATTATGTTGAACTAGAGTTCATCAGATTAGAGACAGTGGATCCTAACTCCAACCTCTAGTAACAACAATCCATCAATCAATCAATACTTAATGATTTAAACAACAATCATGATTAAAGGTTATTTCCAAGGTATTTCCTGTGCATCAGAGCGGAAGCAAACAGACTAAGTGCTAAAATGAGCAGATCCAGAATCAAATGCGTTTCCCCGGGCAACAAACACCTATCACCTATCCCCCCACGGCACTGCCCCCACCGCTCTAGATTCATGTGAAGGAGCAGCAGAAAGATAAGATAAGATAAAGATAAGATAAGGTTAAGGGCTTCTTATCGAGCTCTCTCCCTGTTCTGACTCAGTGACTCCGCAGCGCAGGGCCACAGCGCCCCCCAGTGGAGGAGCAGAGCGGAGAACATCAAATATAAAAGGTCTGAGAGGGACAAGGGGGGGGCCGGAGGGGGGACGGGGGGGCTGAGAGGGTCGGGGGGGTCGGCGTCTCCGTCCTCCGTGGTGTGGATGTGAGGGGGGGTCTGGGGGGGTCTGGGGGGTCGGCGTCTCCGTCCTCCGTGGTGTGGATGTGAGGGGGGGTCTGGGGGGGTCTGGGGGGTCGGCGTCTCCGTCCTCCGTGGTGTGGATGTGAGGGGGGGTCTGGGGGGGTCTGGGGGGTCGGCGTCTCCGTCCTCCGTGGTGTGGATGTGAGGGGGGGTCTGGGGGGGTCTGGGGGGGTCGGCGTCTCCGTCCTCCGTGGTGTGGATGTGAGGGGGGGTCTGGGGGGGTTGGGGGGGTCGGCGTCTCCGTCCTCCGTGGTGTGGATGTGAGGGGGGGTCGGGGTTGGGGGCGGGGCCTCCTCAGGGGCGGACCTCCACGTAGTTGGCGGGGAAGAGGCCGTAGGCCCCCCCACACACGCCGCGCCACCAGCCCTCGTCGATCATCTCGATGTTGGTGATGATGTCGTCGGGGTCGAAGGAGATCTCGTCCTCGCCGGCTGCCATGGGAACAGGCGGTGAACACGCGGCATGCCCACGGGGATAGCCCCTCCCACGGGGATAGCCCCTCCCACGGGGATAGCCCCGCCCACGGGGATAGCCCCGCCCACGGGGATAGCCCCGCCCACGGGGATAGCCCCTCCCACAGGGATAGCCCCTCCCCCATAGAAGCCCCACCTCACCTGCTTGGTAGTCGTAGAGCGCCACGGCCGTCACCCCTTGGTCCTCACCGCCATCGCCCGGGGCAACGTCTGTAACACACACACATAGCTCTGATACACAACACACACACACACAGCTCTGATACACAACACTAACACACACCTGTACGAGCTCTGATACACAACACTAACACACCTGTACGAGCTCTGATACACAACACTAACACACACCTGTATGAGCTCTGATACACAACACGAACACACACCCGTATGAGCTCTGATACACAACACTAACACACACCTGTATGAGCTCTGATACACAACACTAACACACACCTGTATGAGCTCTGATACACAACACTAACACACACCTGTATGAGCTCTGATACACAACACTAATGCCGCGTTTCCACTGCAGGGTGTGGTTCGGTTCGCCTCAGTCCGGTAGGGAGGGGGCGGTATAGCCCAGCTCAGTTCCGAGGTGGCGTTTCCACCGCCGACAGAACCCTTTATGGTAGGCCGGATGTCGATCGCCACGGCAGTAACGTAAACATCGTAAACAACGTCTTCCTCCCCGAGAATGCAGAGGAACGTCTCCACCTCCTTGTTCGCCCAAGCAAGCGCTTTACGCGACATGTTCATTGTAAAGAATAATACCTCGAGGCTACTGTTTGTTTGTTTTTATCCCCACGTCGCCCCGAAGTGACGGTTCTGTCGACCAATCAACGGAGGGGGTGTGTAGCTCGAATTTTCCGGCACCCTTTCAGGCGTCTCGGTACCCTAACGGAGGAGTACTGAAAACGAGGGCAAAACGAGTACGGCTCAGTCCGGGTCACGCCCACTTTTGGCGGTTGAAACGCAATCCGTGCCGCACCTTTGCGAACCGAACCGTACCGTGGAAACGCGGCATAACACACACACAGAATCCTCTGGAGGCTCACCTCCAGGCTCCGCCTCCACGTTCTGGTACAGGTCCTCCTCTGGTTGGCCGCCGGGCGTGGTGGGCGGAGCCTCCAGCTCCTCCTTCACCGCAGCGTTCTAGCATAACCACAGGGGGGAGCCAGAGTCACAATGAGGAGCTACAAGGAGACACTGAGGTGGAGGAAGGGTCTGCTGCTCAGGGAGGGGGCGTCACCTCCTCCTCCTCAGGGAGGGGGCTAGACAGACAGACAGACAGACAGACAGACAGACAGACACCTGACCTCGTACTGAACGACGCTAAATTAATAAAGACTTTATATTTATATTCTTAATGAAGTCGTTCTCTTCGCACCTGATACGCGGGCTGGGCCGGAGGGGCGGGGCTAGGGACGCGCACGGGGGCGGGCTCCAGGACACGGGCCGCCTCCTCCTGCTCCTGCTTCCTGCAGGCCTCCTCCTCCAGCTCCTGCTTCCTGCGGCCCTCCTCCAGCTCCTCCTTCCTGCGGCCCTCCTCCAGCTCCAGCTTCTCCTTGGCCTGGCGCCGTCCCCGCTCCTCGTCCGCCCTCCTCCGGTCCTCTTCCTCGTTCTGCTTGGCGATGTTCTCGAAGCGAGCTTTGATGTTGCCCGTGCCGCTGCCCGCTGGGGGGGGGGGGGGGGGAGGGTTAGGAGGAGGGGGGAGTACTAGTGATCAGGCAGTACTAGTCAAACCTATGATGGGATGAGAGGCCAGGCAGTACTAGTCCAACCCACCAGCCTCCGTGGCCTTGGTCTTCTGATAGGCAGAGCTCGGCCGGTCGATGTCCTCAAAGGTTCCTGCACTCTGCAGAGCAACAGAAAAACGGGAGGTTTACACACACACACACACACACACACACACACACACACACACACACACACACACACACACACACACACACACACACACACACACACACACACACACACACACACACACACACACACACACACACACTACCTTATCCATTCTGTCCTGCTGGACACCAAACTTCCCTCCGAATCCTTTGGAATAATCTGGAACCACAAGAACATCAATCACCAAGAATGTATGTTTTGTATTTTCACAATAAAAGCCTGTCAACACGAGGCCTCCCTCTGTGCAGCGGACGTCTTTACGCTCTGACCATAGCTCCGGCAGAAGAGCCTAAGCCTATAGCTCTAACCCTAACCCTAACCCTCGCTCCAGCAGAAGACCTTAAGCCTAGCTCTAACCCTAACCATAACCCTAGCTCAAACCCCAGCCCTAGCTCCAGCAGAATAACCTAGCCCTAGCCCTAACTCTAACCAAAACATTAACAGTTAGAGGCTGGAGGATGAAGTTCAATCTTCACAGGAGGAATGTTGTGTTTCTCTTAGACAAGGTTAGAACCGACTCTGAACACAACAGCTATTTTAAAAACATTTGCTTGTTAATCATCTGAACCTTAAAACCGAAATAATCACTCTCTACTCTCTCTACGGTCTGAACTCCGGCATCAACGCTCAAATAAAGAATAATGTAGAATCAAAAAATCGTTTTTTTAAAAACACTTCTCTGGAAACCGCTCTCCTCTTGCAGAGATGACTCCCGTTCAACATGGTGACTGTTGAGAAAGGGTCTCACTTCCCCTTTCAGCATCTCACACACGCATGCAGTGCAGAATAGAGGAAGTTGTTGGCTTTAAAGAGACCACATCAGAGAGGAGAGAGAGAAGTGAAACCGCTGAATAAAGTGCTTTCTTTGGAGCAAGGATTTGCCTGTGAGACACATTGTAATTAAGGCTGGGACAACGCGTTGACGTAGTCGATGACGTCGAGGCATAAATTACGTCGACCCGAAAAATGTGCGTCGATTCGAAAAACCCAAAACAAAGATGGGCGGCGCCGGAGCGTAGTAGAAACGCGAGTAGCTCCTCAGACTTTCATAAGTGCAAGGCGCCACACACTCGTTCCTCTAAAGTATGGGAATTCTTTAATGTAAAAGATAACGATTCCTTGATATGTCGTCTTTGCAAAATGGAGATGACTTTCCATTCTAGCACCACGGCAATTCACCAGCACCTGAAGAGGCGCCACCCGGTAGCAGCTGCAGATGACCGAGCACTGTAGAATTCTAAGAATGCATTACTTTGCACTTTTATTATGGAATTTAAAAGGCAAGAAACTTTTTTTCATTCAGATATGTAAATCAACATGTATAAATTGCTATTAGTCAATTAATGGGGAGATAATCTAATCGAAATCGAATCGGAATGAAAAGATGAATCGTTAGATTAATCGATGCATCGAAAAAATAATCGCTAGATTAATCGTTTTAAAAATAATCGCTTGACCCAGACCTCATTGTAATCATCTCACACACACACCCCCACCCCCCCCCCCAAACACACCCCCAGAGTGTGTCTCATGCTGGGGCGGTGCCCATGTAGACGCTGGGAGTGACACTGTGCCCCCCCCCTCCCCGAGTACCTTTCTGGGACTCGTGGAGCTGCAGCTTCTCCTGGTGGTCCCAGCCCAACGCTGACTTGTCCTGGCGGTCCGTCTGCACGCCGAACTTGCCCCCGAAGCCCTTGGTGTAATCTGAGATTAAACATCGTTCAATCATTCCTGGGGCCTCTGACTGGGACATCGGACTGGGGCATCTGACTGGGGCATCTGACTGGGGCCTCTGACTGGGGCCTCTGACTGGGGCCTCTGACTGGGACATCGGACTGGGGCATCGGACTGGGGCATCGGACTGGGACATCGGACTGGGACATCGGACTGGGACATCGGACTGGGACATCGGACTGGGACATCGGACTGGGACATCGGACTGGGACATCGGACTGGGGCATCGGACTGGGGCATCGGACTGGGGCATCGGACTGGGGCATCGGACTGGGGCATCGGACTGGGGCATCGGACTGGGGCATCGGACTGGGGCATCGGACTGGGGCATCGGACTGGGGCATCGGACTGGGGCATCGGACTGGGGCATCGGACTGGGGCATCGGACTGGGGCATCGGACTGGGGCCTCGGACTGGGGCCTCGGACTGGGGCCTCGGACTGGGACATCGGACTGGGACATCGGACTGGGGCCTCTGACTGGGGCCTCTGACTGGGGCCTCTGACTGGGGCCTCTGACTGGGGCCTCTGACTGGGGCCTCTGACTGGGGCCTCTGACTGGGGCCTCCTGATCAGCCTCCACCTCCTAAACCTCCTCCCTGCTCCTGCGGGCCCTGGAATGCTTTGGGAGAACTAAGGACTCCCACTAGAGAAGGAGCCTCTCCTAGGAGGCTCCCCTATTGGTCCACCCACTGGAGGAGGAGCCTCTCCTATTGGTCCACCCACTAGAGGAGGAGCCTCTCCTATTGGTCCACCGACTAGAGGAGGAGGCTCCCCTATTGGTCCACCCACTAGAGGAGGAGGCTCTCCTATTGGTCCACCCACTAGAGAAGGAGGCTCTCCTATTGGTCCACCCACTAGAGGAGGAGCCTCTCCTATTGGTCCACCCACTAGAGGAGGAGCCTCTCCTATTGGTCCACCGACTAGAGGAGGCTCTCCAATTGGGCAACCTGCTTTGGCTCCATTTTAAATGGTTTTAATTATATGGTATAGATGCAAATAAGTTTTTCTGAAAGACACAATGAGTGCTACTCTTAGCCCAGTAAACAGTATGGTTAAGCTGACGGTAGCAGAACAAACCTTTCTGTGACTCGTGTTTCTCAGTCTTGCCCTGGTACTCAAAGCCCATGGCACTCTTGTCCACCTTGTCGGCCTCTACTCCGTACTTGCCACCGAAGCCTTTGGCGTAATCTAGGAGTGAACCGGTAAACGGGAAAGGGTAAGGGTTAGGGGTGAGAACTGAACATAGCCTGATACATTCCTGAAGATATCTGAAAGGAGCAGATGGGAGGACTGCAGGCCTTAACATCTACACTGAAACAGCAGAACTCTAGACAACCACCACAGGGAATACTTAAGAAACGCTAAGAAGAAAGATGAATGGTCGGCTCATGGTATTCAGGAACCATCTCCACATGCCCGAACAGGAAAGAACAACAGAGGAGTGAAGTGACGAATACGAACAAGACTGGAGAAGGAACGTGCAGGGGCACGTTGGAGTGTGTGGGTGAGGGTAGAGGTGGCTCACCAGGGTGAATTAAATATATATATATATATATATATATATATATATATATATATATATATATATATATATATATATATAGTATTGTTTGTGCGCAATCCTACCTACTACTACTTTTCCTTTACATAGTTTGGTCAATACAGATGTTCACACTGCTGATTACAGCGGTTCCAATGCAGTGAACTAAAGATGAGATTAATCAATCACGCGTCTACATTTAGTTACCCAATAGACGCGTGATCAAAATGTTCCCCATGGATAAAACATTCAAAGCTGAAACATTAAAACTATTCAACCATTCTTTGAAATAGGATGGTTTTTGTCTGCCTCTCCATGTCTGCCCCTCTGCCCGTCTGTCTGCCTGCCTGTTGCCTTCCTGTCCGTCTGCTGACCTTTCTGGGACTCGTGTTTCTCCGTCTTGCTCTGGTAGTCGAAGCCAAGAGCGCTCTGGTCCACGCGGTCCGCCTGCACCCCGTAGCGACCCCCGAACCCCGCTGAGTAGTCTGCAGAGAGGGGTCAAAGGACAGGGGTCAAAGGTCAGGCTTACCCCCTAACCCCGTAGAGTAGTCTACAGACACAGGGGTCAAAGGTCAGATTTACCCCCTAACCCCGTGGAGTAGTCTACAGACAGGGGTCAAAGGTCAGGTTTACCCCCTTACCCCGTAGTCTACAGACGGGGGTAAAAGGTCAGGTTTACCCCCTAACCCCGTCGAGTAGTCTACAGACAGGGGTCAAAGGTCAGGTTTACCCTCTTACTCCGTAGTCTACAGACGGGGGTAAAAGGTCAGGTTTACCCCCTAACCCCGTCGAGTAGTCTACAGACAGGGGTCAAAGGTCAGGTTTACCCCCTAACCCCGTCGAGTAGTCTACAGACAGGGGTCAAAGGTCAGGTTTACCCCCTAACCCCGTGGAGTAGTCTACAGACAGGGGTCAAAGGTCAGGTTTACCCCCTAACCCCGTGGAGTAGTCTACAGACACAGGGGTCAAAGGTCAGGTTTACCCCCTAACCCCGTGGAGTAGTCTACAGACACAGGGGTCAAAGGTCAGGTTTACCCCCTAACCCCGTGGAGTAGTCATAGACACGACGAAGCGTCTGGCCGGTTTAATACACGGCCGTGACATTCAGATTCATGGCTCTTGATGTTTCGACCCTAACCCCAAAACGTAACCCCTGGTCCTACTACAGCCTGGGGTATTAGTAGCTACAGCCTGGTCCTACTACAGCCTGGGGTATTAGTAGCTACAGCCTGGTCCTACTACAGCCTGGTCCTACTACAGCCTGGTCCTACTACAGCCTGGTCCTACTACAGCCTGGGGTGTTAGTAGCTACAGCCTGGTCCTACTACAGCCTGGGGTGTTAGTAGCTACAGCCTGGTCCTACTACAGTGTTAGGGTTACACAATGTGCAGCACAGCTCGTTTAATGTGTTTAAGAAAACCTTTCTGAGATGCGTGCTTCTCCGTCTTTCCGGCGTACTCAAACCCGACAGCTGACTGGAAGGAGAACACACACACACACACACACACACACACACACACACACACACACACACACACACACACACACACACACACACACACACACACACACACACACACACACACACACACACACACACACACACACAGCTGAATAATAGATGTACTAATATGTACATTATAGTGCTATCATTATAGTGCCATCATTATAGCGATACCATCCATAGCTCCGTATGTGCAGCTATTGGAGCCAAAGATTCAGCCCATGTGAATAATCTGAATAACACACCTCCATCAGAACAGACACGGGCCAATGTTCACTCAAATGTCTTGTTCGATAGGGTTAGGGCTATGGCAGAGGTTCCTGTAAAGCTTTCAGATCCCATGTCATGAATATGTGTTAGGTGTGTGTCTGCCCTTCAGAACTGCTTGGAACTGACTCATTTCTCAAACATTTCCCATCGGTGCTTTCGATGGGACCCTAACCCTAACCCTAACACTTACCCTAGAGGCTCTAACCCTTACCCTAGAGGCTCTAACCCTTACCCTAGAGGCTCTAACCCTAACCCTAGAGGCTCTAACCCTTACCCTAGAGGCTCTAACCCTAACCCTAGAGGCTCTAACCCTTACCCTAGAGGCTCTAACCCTTACCCTAGAGGCTCTAACCCTTACCCTAGAGGCTCTAACCCTTACCCTAGAGGCTCTAACCCTTACCCTAGAGGCTCTAACCCTAACCCTAGAGGCTCTAACCCTAACCCTAGAGGCTCTAACCCTAACCCTAGAGCAGGGATGGGCAACTTTCATGATAAAGAGTAGGGCCCGACCGATATTGATTTTTGAGTGCCGATGCCGATTATTTTCAGAGAAAAATTACGATTACGATTTAATCGGCCGATTAAAAAAAAACAAGAAAAAAAAACAACATAAAACGTAGTTTTTGATACCTTAAATATGCTTTAAACACTTTTGACGAATATGTGAATTGAATGCAGAATCTTTGAGTGTTTTAGAATACATTGACAGTCAAAAATGAGTGTAATGTAAAATGTAAAATAAATAACTAACTCCCAATGTGCTGCGCTCGTGAGCAGTGACTAACACGTGCGTGCTGAGCAGTATGGTCTCACCGTTAGAGTCTACAGTATAACAAATTAACATGGCCTGGGACCTAAAGAAAAACAGGGACAACATGCTCAAACAACGCGTCTTGTGTACATTGGTGAGGTGAGCGCGCAGCTGCCTGAGTGAGCGTGCTTTCATGTTGTACGGTAAAATTCAATCTCCTCTTTTTTACTCCAGCTAAAGTTGTTAGTTAGCAAGGCGAGTAGGAGCGCAATCTGCAGGATACTAATCGCAATAACATTTATAAAAAAATAAAAATAAAAAAAAATAAAAAATCAGTTGTAATCGGCGTCTTTTTGGCCGATGCCGATTATTTTCAAAAAGGCTATAATCGGCCGATTAAATCGGCAGGCCGATAAATCGGTCGGGCCCTAATAAAGAGGGCCACATTTTTCATCATAACCATCGGAGGGCCACATGACTGCACACTTCAACTAAACGTGAGCTGAAAGAAGCTACACAATTTTGAATTTGGTAGATATGATTTCCTGTATTCTGGTGCATTTTGGGGATGGCCACTACCTAAAAAATCATCCAGAATCATAACCTATGTACGGTATGGTATGTTAATTGAACCAACATACATTCATTTCATGTTTTCCATGCTCAAACAGCCACATGAATGGTCAGTATTTTTATCAGTGCAAAGGGCTCACATACATCATCATTCAATGAAGTCAAAAATCGGAAAAACAGTGGCCCAACATTAAGTGCAACAACTCAATGAACTCAAACCCAACAAGCAGTTGTAGTAGTTGTAGTGGCGACTTAAGTGGATATCTTTAATGACTGATATCGCTTCTAAGCAAACTAGACGCATGGGTTTGCCTTCGAATTCTATGAATTCTTCTCATCTTTCTTGACCGAGTTTTCTGTAACTCGATCAATTATTATTATTATTATTTATTTTTTTTAATTATGTGCGGGCCTGACTGAGTGAGGACGCGGGCCGCACGCATGCTGCCCGCGGGCCGCCAGTTGCCCATCCCTGCCCTAGAGGCTCTAACCCTAACCCTAGAGGCTCTAACCCTTACCCTAGAGGCTCTAACCCTAACCCTAGAGGCTCTAACCCTTACCCTAGAGGCTCTAACCCTAACCCTAGAGGCTCTAACCCTTACCCTAGAGGCTCTAACCCTTACCCTAGAGGCTCTAACCCTTACCCTAGAGGCTCTAACCCTAACCCTAGAGGCTCTAACCCTTACCCTAGAGGCTCTAACCCTTACCCTAGAGGCTCTAACCCTTACACTAGAGGCTCTAACCCTTACCCTAGAGGCTCTAACCCTAACCCTAGAGGCTCTAACCCTTACCCTAGAGGCTCTAACCCTTACCCTAGAGGCTCTAACCCTTACCCTAGAGGCTCTAACCCTTACCCTAGAGGCTCTAACCCTTACCCTAGAGGCTCTAACCCTTACCCTAGAGGCTCTAACCCTTACCCTAGAGGCTCTAACCCTTACCCTAGAGGCTCTAACCCTAACCCTAGAGGCTCTAACCCTTACCCTAGAGGCTCTAACCCTTACCCTAGAGGCTCTAACCCTTACCCTAGAGGCTCTAACCCTTACCCTAGAGGCTCTAACCCTTACCCTAGAGGCTCTAACCCTTACCCTATCCTCCGGGGGGGAGAGAGGGCCTACCTGGTCCACACGGTCGGCCTGCACTCCGAACTTGCCCCCAAAGCCCTTGGAGGTGTCGGTTTGGGAGCAGTGCGTGGACAGCTTGCTCTGGTAGTCATGGCCAACGGCAGACTGTCAGGGAGAGAGAGCACAGCGCTGAAGACACAGGGAGGAGAGGCGTCCGGAGTGGGAGGGTGTGAGAGACTCAGCCTGACAAGGGGATGCAGAGTGCTGGTACCCGACTCACTACAGTAGCCCTAGTGAGCACTGCAGCCCGGGGGGGCAACGGGGCAACAGTGGCCCGCCCATCCAGGGAGGAGGTGTGGAGGGGGTGAAGGAGTACTGGTACAGCAACAGCCACGCCCCACTCTGACCCCAGCCCCCACTCTGACCCCCCCACTCTGACCTCCAGGGCTGCTGGACGATAGCCGTTGACGAGACATGTCAATGTTGGAATTTGTTTAGAGTCTTAACAAAAATGGACCAGGAAACTCCTATTCTCAGGTCCTATGGTCGGGAAAATAGGAGTTTGCAATGAAAGCTAGGCCTGCAGGCAGGGCTGTACAGTGCGACAGTTTTGATCGCATTTGCTATTGAAATATTTAGCGTGCGAAGATAAATACAAGTCCACTCGCACCGGTGCGAAAGGGTGAGAAGGACCCGTGCCGAAAAAAAATACGTCTTTCTGTACGGCTTTCAATGGCACAGCTAAGCGCGAGTGTGTGGGAGCATGATGGGAGCGATGCATGCAGGGAAATGTATTTTGAGTTATAGGCTCGCCAGTTCCGCTCGACTACTAAAAAACGACATTTCCCGAACATTCACACGTTGAGGAAGAGGCTTTGTAACGGTCACGGGAAATTCACTTTTTAAGCAAAACAGAAAAATGAAAAGATATTTCCCCGCATTCGGAAGTTCTTCTTCATCAAATAAAGATGGAAACTTGTAAAAAGAATCCACGTATGGAAGAGATTGACTCGGCGACCACAAGCACGGAACCGGCACCTTCGGACGAAGCCGACTCCACCCATGACTCCGTCTCGGCCAACGGGAAAACGTCCAGGTTTAACCCCTAGTGGTTACAAACGTTCAATTGGCTGGAATACGACCAATCCAAGAAGTCTATGTTTTGTAAATATTGCCTCGAGGTAGGGGAAAGGACATCAGAGGTTAATAAATAATTGTTTGTTAAATTTGTAATAATTACTTAATTTTGTTGAATGTGTTCACCACTTCTGGCTGCTGATGTGGTGAACACATTCAACATAGTCACTTTACTATTTAATATGTTCATTGTCACTTTACTGTTGTTAAATTTGTTCATAGTGTTACTTTTGTATATACGTCCTATTCTGTACACATAGTATTTTTATTTTTTTGACTGTAGTATACGTGCTACCAAAATTATTTTTGTGCTACTGAATTTTTTCACTTGCTAGCACCAGTGCTACCATTTTAAAAAGTAAGCGTACAGCCCTGCCTGCAGGTAAAGCTAGGCCTGCAGTCCCAGGGTAGAGCGTCCAGGTCCCTTCATAGGGTTAGGGCTGAACCCTGAGGTTAGGGTTAGGGCTGAACCCTTCATAGGGTTAGGGTTAGGGCTGAACCCTTCATAGGGTTAGGGTTAGGGCTGAACCCTGAGGTTAGGGTTAGGGTTAGGGCTGAACCCTGAGGTTAGGGTTAGTGCTGAACCCTGAGGTTAGGGTTAGGGCTGAACCCTTCATAGGGTTAGGGTTAGGGCTGAACCCTTCATAGGGTTAGGGTTAGGGCTGAACCCTTCATAGGGTTAGGGTTAGGGCTGAACCCTTCATAGGGTTAGGGTTAGGGCTGAACCCTGAGGTTAGGGTTAGGGCTGAACCCTGAGGTGTGTGGGCGGGGCCCGGGTTAAAGGAACACTGATGAGTTTAGGATTGGGTTGACGCTCGTCAGCCAAAATCAATTCTAGAGGAGTATTCAAGGCACAAAGATCAACGATGCAATGGATTTTCGGTCTGTGTTTCGTGCTGACTCAGCTGTTAAATATTATAACCTAGTAAACATTGTGGGCAGATAGCCCTCACAGGGAACTCCTTCATACTAATCAGAACAAAGTAACAATGATATTAAAAGATAATTGTTTAGGACAAATATCCCAGTATAATATTAAACATTAAACACTGGTGCTGACTGACAATCTAGTATGAATAGCAACATTGGGGCTGTGAACAGTTAATCGGGGCCTACAGCGAATCGGGGCATTGAATCTAACTAGGGGACAGCAGTGTAGGTTTAGGGTAGGCCTGCACGATAAATCGTTACATAATCGCAATCTCGATTTGCCCCTGTGTGGCTGTAAGTTTTAAATTTCTTAATTTTTTCTTTTAATATACACAGTATATCTTTTTTTTACGCCTTCATTTACAGGTGTGTGGAGTTGGTTCAGCAGTTAAAGACATTGTGCTGCTACATGCACAAAAGAAATCTATCCGTTTTTGATGCTACACTTTAATCAGTTCTAAAGGGCCAACATGTAGAGGAGCCAGAGACCTGTTTAGGCCTAGGTTAGGGTGCTAGGGGTTAGGGTGCTAGGGGCTAGGGTGCTAGGGGTTAGGGTGCTAGGGGTTAGGGTGCTAGGGGCTAGGGTGCTAGGGGCTAGGGTGCTAGGGGTTAGGGTGCTAGGGGTTAGGGTGCTAGGGGTTAGGGTGCTAGGGGCTAGGGTGCTAGGGGTTAGGGTGCTAGGGGTTAGGGTGCTAGGGGTTAGGGTGCTAGGGGCTAGGGTGCTAGGGGCTAGGGTGCTAGGGGTTAGGGTGCTAGGTGCTAGGGGTTAGGGGTTAGGGTGCTAGGGGTCAGGGTGCTAGGGGTCAGGGTGCTAGGGGTTAGGGTGCTAGGGGTTAGGGTGCTAGGGGCTAGGGTGCTAGGGGTTAGGGTGCTAGGGGTTAGGGTGCTAGGGGTTAGGTGCTAGGGGTTAGGGTGCTAGGGGTTAGGGTGCTAGGGGTTAGGGTGCTAGGGGTTAGGGTGCTAGGGGTTAGGGTGCTAGGGGTCAGGGTGCTAGGGGTTAGGTGTTAGGGGTTAGGGTGCTAGGGGTTAGGGTGCTAGGGGTTAGGGTGCTAGGGGACAGCAGTGTAGGGGTTAGGGTGCTAGGGGTTAGGGTGCTAGGGGTAAGGGTGCTAGGGGTTAGGGTGCTAGGGGTTAGGGTGCTAGGGGTCAGGGTGCTAGGGGTTAGGGTGCTAGGGGTTAGGGTGCTAGGGGTTAGGGTGCTAGGGGTTAGGGTGCTAGGGGTTAGGGTGCTAGGGGTTAGGGTGCTAGGGGACAGCAGTGTAGGGGTCAGGGTGCTAGGGGACAGCAGTGTAGGGGTTAGGGTGCTAGGGGTTAGGGTGCTAGGGGTTAGGGTGCTAGGGGTTAGGGTGCTAGGGGTCAGGGTGCTAGGGGTTAGGGTGCTAGGGGTCAGGGTGCTAGAGGTTAGGGTGCTAGGGGTCAGGGTGCTAGGGGTCAGGGTGCTAGGGGTCAGGGTGCTAGGGGTCAGGGTGCTAGGGGTCAGGGTGCTAGGGGTCAGGGTGCTAGGGGTCAGGGTGCTAGGGGTTAGGGTGCTAGGGGTTAGGGTGCTAGGGGTCAGGGTGCTAGGGGTCAGGGTGCTAGGGGTCAGGGTGCTAGGGGTTAGGGTGTAGAGGTTAGGGTGCTAGGGGTCAGGGTGCTAGGGGTCAGGGTGCTAGGGGTCAGGGTGCTAGGGGTCAGGGTGCTAGGGGTCAGGGTGCTAGGGGTCAGGGTGCTAGGGGTCAGGGTGCTAGGGGTCAGGGTGCTAGGGGTCAGGGTGCTAGGGGTCAGGGTGCTAGGGGTCAGGGTGCTAGGGGTCAGGGTGCTAGGGGTTAGGGTGCTAGGGGTCAGGGTGTAGGGGTTAGGGTGTAGAGGTTAGGGTGCTAGGGGTCAGGGTGCTAGGGGTTAGGCTGCTAGGGGTCAGGGTGCTAGGGGTCAGGGTGCTAGGGGTCAGGGTGCTAGGGGTCAGGGTGCTAGGGGTCAGGGTGCTAGGGGTCAGGGTGCTAGGGGTCAGGGTGCTAGGGGTCAGGGTGCTAGGGGTCAGGGTGCTAGGGGTCAGGGTGCTAGGGGTCAGGGTGCTAGGGGTCAGGGTGCTAGGGGTCAGGGTGCTAGGGGTCAGGGTGCTAGGGGTCAGGGTGCTAGGGGTCAGGGTGCTAGGGGTCAGGGTGCTAGGGGTTAGGGTGCTAGGGGTCAGGGTGTAGGGGTTAGGGTGTAGAGGTTAGGGTGTCGCTCTGGTACCTTGTCCATGCGGTCCTGCTGAACCCCGAACTTGCCCCCGTATCCATGAGAGGCTTTGGGCATGTCGTCCTGCTCCTTCTGCTTCATGGACGTGTGTTCTGTGGACACGTTGGCTCGCAGCTGGTGGATGCTGCAGGGAGAAGAGCAGCTTAAAACACTGGAGACACAAGAGGTGCAGAGATAGGAGGCTGAGCTTCAGCTCCTCACTTGATGTGCTCCTGGTGTCCCGAGCCCTCCACCGTCTTCGCCCCCCATCGCTGCTCCTTCTCCGTCACGTCGTTCTGGAGAGAGACCACTCACTCAGACACTGAACCACCAGCGCCCACGGCAGAGACCATTGGGGCCGGCTCTAGGGGACTGCTGATCAAGTGTTAGATGGCGGGGCATGGTGATTGGGACCTTGGTGTAGTCATAGATAGGGTTGGGGTTAGATGCTACCTCAAAGTCAGGGTCTGTCTCCCAGTCGTCACCTCCGTCCTCCACAGCAGCGCTGACAGACTGTCCCGCGGCGGCCTTCCACATCGTCTGTGACGTCCTTCAAACACACACAGGCTGCACACGCACTCCACTGAGTTAGGGTTAGCGTTAGGGCTAGTTAACCCTAACCCTAACTCCACTGTTTAGAGTGGCTGAAGGAACATCTGGAGTCTTCAGTTACAGAACTCAAACACCAGAGTTAGGGTTAGCGTTAGGGCTAGTTAACCCTAACCCTAACTCCACTGTTTAGAGTGGCTGAAGGAACATCTGGAGTCTTCAGTTACAGAACTCAAACACCAGAGTTAAGGATTCTCCTGAATCCTGACTGGACACATTCTGAACAAGCAGCAGCTGGTTCCAATTCTGCAAAACACAGTGTGCTGCACACTGTTCTACACACTGGACTACACACTGCGCTACACACAACGTAATACACAGTGTCATACACAGTTTAATACACAATGCCATGATCGTGGCATTGATCAGTCATTGTAGGGGGTGCAAATAGAAATGAGGATAAATTGATGAGGTAGAAGATCAAATGAATGATACATGATGGACCATCCAACACCAAAGGGTTAGGGTGAAGGTAACTATCTAACCCTAAAGTAGTAGACCACATAAAGGGTTAGGGCAACTATCTAACCCTAAAGTAGTAGACCATATAAAGGGTTAGGGTAACCATCTAACCCTACCCTAAATAGTAGATAAAAGATGGTAAATCGCTTGTGTTAACATGTGGAACTAACACAGATATGATGAACGCCAAGCAAAAGGTTAATATAATAATATTAAACAACATTGTGTCATTTAATATTCAACATTTAGTTACTGGTTTAACACCATAGATTAGGGTTAGCAGTTAGGGTTAAGATGTTAAGACTAAACATCTCATAATTTACTGGTTTAACACCATAGGGTTAGTAGTTTCATTGGGTTAAGATGTAAAGGCTAAAGATCTCATAATGTACAGTTCACAGCACCATTAGGGTTAGTGATGGTTAAGATGTAAAGGCAAAACATCTCATCATTTACTGGTTAACCAGTATAGGTGAGGGTTAGTAGTTAGGGTTAAGATGTAACGAATAAACATCTCCAATAATGAACAGGTTTCACCAGACGATCATATATAACCGGAAGGAGTCCACCTTATAGAGAAGGTGGATGGGATAGGAGGGATAGTTAGGCTAAGGGCTAGTTAGAGTTAGGGTTGGTTAGGGTTGAGATGTTAACCCTGTTTTGATTTGGTTGGTGGTTAGCTGTCTCCTTTAGATAGGATGGGTTAGGATGTTGACCCTGGCTGTGATTTGTGGTTAGCCGTCTCCTTTAGCTAGGGATAGTAGTTAGGATTGGTTAGGGCTAGTAGTTAGGGTTAGCTGTCTCCTTCAGCTAGCCAGCCTCAGTGTTCTCCCTTATGACAGAAACATAAGATAAACCGAGAGGTACTCACCGAACAAAGAGATGAAGCGATAATTACACCCTACTAACTAAACCAACTAAACCAAGACGAGTCCCTGTTGACGCAACGAGATCTGATCGGGAAAATTAACGAGTGGCTCCTGGATCCTCTTCCGGCTTCATCCCACTTCCTGCTTCAGGTGACGTCACCTTACGACGTCGAGGCATCGGGTCCTCACGGAGGCATCGGGTCCTCACGGAGGCATCGGGTCCTCACGGAGGCATCGGGTCCTCACGGAGGCATCGGGTCCTCACGGAGGCATCGGGTCCTCACGGAGGCATCGGGTCCTCACGGAGGCATCGGGTCCTCACGGAGGCATCGGGTCCTCACGGAGGCATCGGGTGCTCACGGAGGCATCGGGTGCTCACGGAGGCATCGGGGAGATCCTCATGAGAATCTGATCCTCATCATGGGTGTAGGATCAGATCCTCATGAGAATCTGATCCTCATCATGGGTGTAGGATCAGATTCTACACCCATGAGTTAACTTGTTATCACCTCTTGACGAAACTAATCTAATTTCAGGCCGTTCATTGATCATTAATCAATAGCAAGATTATTTTTTAAGACAAAGCCTACCCAAGGAGTACATTTCATATTAATGAACCAAATCTTATTTTGAGTTCATTATATTCGAATTAGAGTATAGATAACTATTGATATGAATACTTAAAACATATAGTTGCATTGGTGGTTGGAAATCAACCATTACAAATAGAAAGCAAGTTTGTTTTACTGTGTGGTCAGTGAAAAGTAGGTTTCAGTATTTTATTGAAAGTAAGCAATAAATAATACTGTGATAAAAATAGCTCATAAGTATTCAGACTGTACATCATTGTTACAAGTTCAGGAGAAATCTCAAAGGAAGGAGGGAAACAAAACAGCAACATGATTTGCATTGTGCAGTTATGCCTTAAAAAAAAAAAACATCACAGCGACAGACAACATTACAAACGTTTACATGAAGAACAGCTCCAGCCATCGGCCATGATCACACAGAGGAACCGGTTTCAAGTGCTTGCAAGTCAAAAATAGACCTACTGCATGGACACTCGAAAGAAAGAAGGTGACAACACGCACGCACACACAAAACACACAGTGATGAGTAATAATAAATAACAAAAGGACATTATGGAGTTAAGAAACAAGGCTTGATATGAAGTTTTCGTACAAAGTGTTTTTCTTCCTTATAAAAAGTATTTTGGATCCCGTCGTGGTCTCGGAGATCGGAGATCCAGAGGCCGCGTGGAGTTGGTCCATCGGAGGAGAGCAGCTCAGAGCCGCCTGTAACCTGAGGTCCTTACTGTACGGGGGGCTGGGGGGGTCCTTACTGTACGGGGGGCTGGGGGGGTCCTTACTGTACGGGGGGCTGGCCCGCTCTCCGGGGGGCGGGCTTACTGTACGGGGGGCTGGCCCGCTCTCCGGGGGGCGGGGGGGGGGGCTTACTGTACGGGGGGCTGGCCCGCTCTCCGGGGGGCGGGGCTTACTGTACGGGGGGCTGGCCCGCTCTCCGGGGGGGGGGGGGGCGAGGGGGTTGTTAAGGTGGTGGGGGGGCGAGGGGGATGTTAAGGCGGAAGGAGGGCGAGGGGGATGTTCAGGTTTAGGGGGGGGGGGGGGGATGTTCAGGTTTAGGGGGGGGGGGGGGTCGTTCAGGTTAAGGCGGTGGGGGGGGGGGTCGTTCAGGTTAAGGCGGTGGGGGGGGGGTCGTTCAGGTTAAGGCGGTGGGGGGGGGGTCGTTCAGGTTAAGGCAGTGGGGGGGGTATAAAGTGAGTGGGGCATGAGGCACTCCCTCACATGCAAGATCAACTAGAGAACCTGGAATTGTGTTTTCACTTGCATCTGAAAGTAGCCCTATGTTCTGTTGTCGCTACAGTTATATGGCTTTTCTTTGCTTCTATTCAAGAGTTTCGTTTTGGTATCGATATGGAGGAGTGCAGGAAGGTGAGGGTTCTGTTCCACGTGACCATGAAGACGGGCTGTGGACACCATGGACCAGGTGACACGTCCAAGGACCAGGTGACAGGTCCAAGGACCAGGTGACACGTCCAAGGACCAGGTGACACGTCCAAGGACCAGGTGACACGTCCAAGGACCAGGTGACAGGTCCAAGGACCTGGTGACAGGTCCAAGGACCAGGTGACACGTCCAAGGACCAGGTGACACGTCCAAGGACCAGGTGACACGTCCAAGGACCAGGTGACAGGTCCAAGGACCTGGTGACAGGTCCAAGGACCAGGTGACAGGTCCAAGGACCTGGTGACAGGTCCAAGGACCAGGTGACACGTCCAAGGACCAGGTGACACGTCCAAGGACCAGGTGACACGTCCAAGGACCAGGTGACAGGTCCAAGGACCTGGTGACACGTCCAAGGACCAGGTGACACGTCCAAGGACCAGGTGACAGGTCCAAGGACCAGGTGACAGGTCCAAGGACCTGGTGACAGGTCGATGGTGTTCTGCAGCACCAAACAGCGGCGGGCGGCTCCAGGTCCAGCATGATAGCAAACAGGAACTCCAGCAATATATTGGATATTCACTCATACGTACAAGATGCAATAATACACAAGTCATTTGTTAAAAATAAACTCCAAGGGTTAAATGGGTAAAAGGCTATTGTATTAATTTATATCATGTGTCAAAGTCACTTGAGAATGAATTCAACAATCAGAATTCAAATGAAGAGGAATAACCCTAAAACAAAAAGATACAACAAAAATATAGAATGAGAAAAGAAATATATATATAAAAAAACGGATTATATATATATAGATATATATATATATATATATATAAAGATTAGATAAAATGTCTGATAGAAATCTACAAACCCCAGACAGTGGAAATATTAATTTCCACCTGAAATAGACATAAGGGCCCAGGCTTATTAAAGGGTCAAATAAAGAGGATTACATGAGGCTTCTAAAATCAATTATTCTCCCCCTCTCTTGCCAAGATAAATAGGATATAAAACATAGATACATCTAGCATATGTCCTTTACGGATATCCAGAGAAGGTGAAAATAGGACTAAATTCATGTGGAGGATTTGTTAAAACACAAGGTCTCGTCCGTGGAGGTCGTCTCAGTTCATCATCCTGGTTTTGAAGGCAGGAAATTCACTCTCGTCTTCTGACCAGTGGCTACCTGTAGGAATAATGAGGATACACTAAGAAATAGGGTTAGGGTTAGCCCTAACCCTCTTCTGACCAGTGGCTACCTGTAGGAATAATGAGGATACACTAAGAAATAGGGTTAGGGTTAGCCCTAACCCTCTTCTGACCAGTGGCTACCTGTAGGAATAATGAGAATACACTAAGAATAGAGAATAAGGAGATACATACATAGAGAGGTGGAGGGAGAGAGACCGGGGAAGAGAGGCACGAGAAGCAGAGCGCTGGAGAGGGACAGGAAGGGAGGAGAGAGACAGGAAGGGAGGAGAGAGACGGGAAGGGAGGAGAGAGACGGGAAGGGAGGAGAGAGACGGGAAGGGAGGAGAGAGACGGGAAGGGAGGAGAGAGACGGGAAGGGAGGAGAGAGACGGGAAGGGAGGAGAGAGACGGGAAGGGAGGAGAGAGACGGGAAGGGAGGAGAGAGACAGGAAGGGAGGAGAGACAGGAAGGGAGGAGAGAGACGGGAAGGGAGGAGAGAGACGGGAAGGGAGGAGAGAGACGGGAAGGGAGGAGAGAGACGGGAAGGGAGGAGAGAGACGGGAAGGGAGGAGAGAGACGGGAAGGGAGGAGAGAGACGGGAAGGGAGGAGAGAGACGGGAAGGGAGGAGAGAGACGGGAAGGGAGGAGAGAGACGGGAAGGGAGGAGAGAGACGGGAAGGGAGGAGAGAGACGGGAAGGGAGGAGAGAGACGGGAAGGGAGGAGAGACACAGGAAGGGAGGAGAGAGACGGGAAGGGAGGAGAGAGACGGGAAGGGAGGAGAGAGACGGGAAGAGAGGAGAGAGACGGGAAGGGAGGAGAGAGACGGGAAGGGAGGAGAGAGACGGGAAGGGAGGAGAGAGACGGGAAGGGAGGAGAGAGACGGGAAGGGAGGAGAGAGACGGGAAGGGAGGAGAGAGACGGGAAGAGAGGAGAGAGACAGGAAGGGAGGAGAGAGACGGGAAGAGAGGAGAGAGACAGGAAGGGAGGAGAGAGACGGGAAGAGAGGAGAGACGGGAAGGGAGGAGAGAGACAGGAAGGGAGGAGAGAGACAGGAAGGGAGGAGAGAGACAGGAAGGGAGGAGAGAGACGGGAAGAGAGGAGAGAGACGGGAAGGGAGGAGAGAGACGGGAAGGGAGGAGAGAGACAGGAAGGGAGGAGAGAGACGGGAAGGGAGGAGAGAGACGGGAAGGGAGGAGAGAGACGGGAAGAGAGGAGAGAGACGGGAAGAGAGGAGAGAGACGGGAAGGGAGGAGAGAGACGGGAAGGGAGGAGAGAGACGGGAAGAGAGGAGAGAGACGGGAAGGGAGGAGAGAGACGGGAAGGGAGGAGAGAGACGGGAAGAGAGGAGAGAGACAGGAAGGGAGGAGAGAGACGGGAAGGGAGGAGAGAGACGGGAAGGGAGGAGAGAGACGGGAAGGGAGGAGAGAGACGGGAAGGGAGGAGAGAGACGGGAAGAGAGGAGAGAGACGGGAAGGGAGGAGAGAGACGGGAAGGGAGGAGAGAGACGGGAAGGGAGGAGAGAGACGGGAAGGGAGGAGAGAGACGGGAAGAGAGGAGAGAGACGGGAAGAGAGGAGAGACAGGAAGGGAGGAGAGAGACGGGAAGAGAGGAGAGACAGGAAGGGAGGAGAGAGACGGGAAGGGAGGAGAGAGACGGGAAGAGAGGAGAGACAGGAAGGGAGGAGAGAGATGAGAAGGGAGGAGAGAGACGGGAAGGGAGGAGAGAGACAGGAAGGGAGGAGAGACAGGAAGGGAGGAGAGAGATGGGAAGGGAGGAGAGAGACGGGAAGGGAGGAGAGAGACAGGAAGGGAGGAGAGAGACAGGAAGGGAGGAGAGAGACAGGAAGGGAGGAGAGAGACAGGAAGGGAGGAGAGAGATGGGAAGGGAGGAGAGAGACGGGAAGGGAGGAGAGAGACGGAAAGGGAGGAGAGACAGGAAGGGGAGGAGAGAGACGGGAAGGGAGGAGAGAGACAGGAAGGGAGGAGAGACAGGAAGGGAGGAGAGAGATGGGAAGGGAGGAGAGAGACGGGAAGGGAGGAGAGACAGGAAGGGAGGAGAGAGACAGGAAGGGAGGAGAGAGACAGGAAGGGAGGAGAGAGACAGGAAGGGAGGAGAGAGATGGGAAGGGAGGAGAGAGACGGAAAGGGAGGAGAGACAGGAAGGGAGGAGAGAGATGGGAAGGGAGGAGAGAGACAGGAAGGGAGGAGAGAGACAGGAAGGGAGGAGAGAGACAGGAAGGGAGGAGAGAGATGGAAAGGGAGGAGAGAGACAGGAAGGGAGGAGAGACAGGAAGGGAGGAGAGACAGGAAGGGAGGAGAGCTGAACATGCGTTATTAAAGCAGAAGCAGCGCCTGGCCTGATGGCAGAGTGAGGGGCTTCATTAAGCTCTCTGCTGGCCTGATGGCAGAGTGAGGGGCTTCATTAAGCTCTCTGCTGGCCTGATGGCAGAGTGAGGGGCTTCATTAAGCTCTCTGCTGGCCTGATGGCAGAGTGAGGGGCTTCATTAAGCTCTCTGCTGGCCTGATGGCAGTTTGCGGGAGCTTTAAGGACAGGAGAACTTTGTTCTTATTATTATTATTAGTAGTAGGAGTAATTGAATCCTAACTGACAGGGAAAGCGCCTGGTTTGAGGAGTAATACATAGAATGGGAACCACGAAAATGTTTCCATTTTATAAAACTTGAAAGTAGTTAAAATATTAATTCCCCCAAAATGTAAAAGTCTTAATCAATTATGCAACCACTCCTGGGCAGAATTATTATACCTTTTAACATCGTCTTTCATCTGATTCTGTCGGATATAATTTGTTTGAATACTGTGTTTTTTTATTTTTTTTTCATTCTTCATTCTTCTGCAGGCTGTTAAACTCCTTTCTACATCATGAACTGAAACTCTGCCCCCTAGTGCCCATTGGTTGTCCTTTGAACACGGCTAGAAAGACTTCCAACAGAATGGAGGCCAGATTGAACACACAGAATGTGGCCTAGCGAGATCAGGATGGTCTCACAGCCTCAGAGCATCAACAGAGCGACATCTCCTGAGGTAGGAGAAAGGAATTCAACCTCGAAGAACCTTCTCATTAAAGGCACCCAGTGCAACTTTATGTAAACATTCAATGAAAAATAAACATTCAATTTCTAGTCTTTTTTACACGTAGTAAGTTTCAATAACTCCATACCATTACATATCGACATTCAAGGAGCAAAGATGAGACGTCGTTGTGTGGTGAGAACTGATAGAAAATCGTAAACAACAACAATCGCCGGTGGGGAGAAGCCATTTTTCCATTGACTGGAAGCCTGCTTTATTTATTGTAGGTTACAAAAAATAAAGAAAATGGCGGCATTGTTGTTGTTATCGATTTTGTATCAGTTCTCACCACACAACGACGTCTCATCTTTGCTGCTTAAATGTCGGTATGTAATGGTATGGAGTTATTGAAACTTACTACGTGTAAAAAAGACTAGAAATTGAATGTTTATTTTTAAGCCTCGAAAGTTGCACTGGGTGCCTTTAAGTCAAGGAACTGTGAATCATTTAGTGTCAAAAACAGCGTTCAGCAAATGCTGAGCTACCGTTTCCTCCATCCCCCATAAGCCATTGCAGCTCATGCCGACTGATTACAGTGGACAGCTGCTAGCCAGGTGGAAGCTATTTGGAATCCTGAGAATGAGCTAAAAGATTAAGGCTAAACTTCCTCGATGTCTAAATATTTTGCGGCGCAAGACACCAATATTAGAATATGACATTTTACATTACATATGTTTCTGTGAATTATTCCTTTAAAAATATCACTTCAAGACTCGTGTTGAACGGGGCCCGCTCCGGCGGTTTAATCAGGTGTTTTACGGGAAATGAGGTCGCTTTCCAAACGCGCAAAGTGCAGCGGGAGCTGTCAGACTCCCTCCTGGAAGGGTGTGCATGTGGCCTTACCGTCTGTTAACAAGAGTAGGTCCTGACTGTGGCAGTGTCCAGCCTCTGTATAGACTGGCTCCCTGCGTTTCCACGACGACAAAGGTCACATGCAAAGACATGCAGTTAGTCACGGCACATACGCAAACGGCAAGGCACAAAGCCATTCACAAGAATTCAGCTCGGAGGCAAGATTCACCAGTGATGAGACAGCTACTCTGGCCTCCATGTTTCACTACATTAGCAGCATGTTACACACACACGCGCACACACACACTTTAGTTCCAGCAGCACGCTGGGGACCTTGTCCCACTGCCTACCGTCCATGGTACTCCTCTTTGGCTGGGTGGAGGGCGACACCGCCGCACCAGAACTGTTCACTCGGAAGTTGGCTGGCAGGGTGTCCGACGCGCCCAGGGAAACACCCCGCATGTCTTTGGGCCGGAACTTCTTCCTCCATGACGGAGCGCGGCGAAAGTTCTTATCATCATCCTGGGGGGAGTGAGAAGGAGGGGTTGAGGGGGGAGGGAGGAGAAGGAGGGGTTGAGGGGGGAGGGAGGAGAAGGAGGGGTTGAGGGGGGAGGGAGGAGAAGGAGGGGTTGAGGGGGGAGGAGGGGTTGAGGGGGGAGGGAGGAGAAGGAGGGGTTGAGGGGGGAGGGAGGAGAAGGAGGGGTTGAGGGGGGAGGGAGGAGAAGGAGGGGTTGAGGGGGGAGGGAGGAGAAGGAGGGGTTGTGGGGGGAGGGAGGAGAAGGAGGGGTTGAGGGGGGAGGAGGGGTTGAGGGGGGAGGGAGAAGGAGGGGTTGAGGGGGGAGGGAGGAGAAGGAGGGGTTGTGGGGGGAGGGAGAAGGAGGGGTTGAGGGGGGAGGGAGGAGAAGGAGGGGTTGAGGGGGGAGGGAGGAGAAGGAGGGGTTGAGGGGGGAGGGAGGAGAAGGAGGGGTTGAGGGGGGAGGGAGAAGGAGGGGTTGAGGGGGGAGGGAGGAGAAGGAGGGGTTGAGGGAGGAGGGAGGAGGAGGGGTTGGGGGAGGAGGTGTTGGAGGAGGAGGGGGAGGAGGAGGAGGGGTTGGAGGAGGAGGAGGAGGGGGAGGAGGAGGGGTTGGAGGAGGAGGGGTTGGAGGAGGAGGAGGAGGGGGAGGAGGAGGGGTTGGAGGAGGAGGGGGAGGAGGAGGGGTTGGGGGAGGAGGGGGAGGAGGAGGGGGAGGAGGGGGGAGGGAGGAGAAGGAGGGGTTGAGGGAGGAGGGAGGAGAAGGAGGGGTTGAGGGGGGAGGGAGGAGAAGGAGGGGTTGAGGGAGGAGGGAGGAGAAGGAGGGGTTGAGGGGGGAGGGAGGAGAAGGAGGGGTTGAGGGAGGAGGGAGGAGGAGGGGTTGGGGGAGGAGGAGGAGGGGGAGGAGGAGGGGTTGGAGGAGGAGGGGGAGGAGGAGGGGTTGGGGGAGGAGGGGGAGGAGGGGTTGTGGTCAAGGAGCACAGAGCCAAAGCAGACCACTAGACGGCCATGGACGATCCTGGTGGCTAGCGAGGTCTAGACGCCGAGCATGACGCATGACGCCGAGTGTGGAGGATTGACTGTGTGTGAATGTGTGTGTGAGGCTGGTCTCAGGTGGTCAAAGACATGTACTGAGATCCGAACGCTGAGTCACCTCCTCCATTCTCCTCTCGGTGCCGATGGCCAGGAGGCTGTTGTACTCCCTCTCCAGGATGGCTCTGGCCTGGAGGGTGGAGGAAGGGTGGAGAACAGTCAGAGCAGCTTCACCCCTAAGATCACCAACACCATTAAAAACTACCAAATCAACGGCAGACGACCCAATCCATGCACGGAGAGACGACCCAGACTGAACCGCGCCCCGCTGTCTCCCTCCACACATTCCAGGCTGCTCCTCCCTTCCTGCTCCACGAGGAGATCCTTATCCCTCAGACCCCCCCTCCTAAAGCCATGCTAACAGTCAATCTATCCCTCAGACCCCCCCTCCTAAAGCCATGCTAACAGTCAATCTATCCCTCAGACCCCCCCTCCTAAAGCCATGCTAACAGTCAATCTATCCCTCAGACCCCCCCTCCTAAAGCCATGCTAACAGTCAATCTATCCCTCAGACCCCCCCTCCTAAAGCCATGCTAACAGTCAATCTAAAGTAGTTTGGCCCCCGTTCTCTCTGAAGTTACACGATACACATTCAAAGAGTTGAGTTCTCAGCAAACAGGAAACCTTTTGTGGGCTTGTTCTGTTGACCTCAAACTGTTAAGATGACTAAGTAGTGACCGACTGTATTTCAACGAAGCCCACTGGTGTGTCAGATGCAGACGTACAGACAGGTGTGCGTGTGTGCGTGTACCTGTGTGTTCTGCGTGGGGATCTGCAGCAGCAGGGCCAGAGTGTTGTGGTCGAAGGCCTCGTCCAGGGCCAGCAGGGCGCCGTGGACCCCGTTCTCGTACAGGCTGCCGCTGTACTCCTTCAGACCGATGGCCGCCACCCAGCTGATCACACGCTCGTTACTCCACACCAGCACGTCTACACAGGAGGGCTCTTCAGGGTTAGGTTAGTCTAACCCTCGGTCTTTAGTGGTTAGGTTAGTCTAACCCTTGCTCTTTAGTGGTTAGGGTTAGGTTGGTCTAACCCTTGGTCTTTAGTGGTTAGGGTTGGTCTAACCCTCAGTCTTTAGTGGTTAGGTTAGTCTAACCCTCGGTCTTTAGTGGTTAGGTTAGTCTAACCCTTGGTCTTTAGTGGTTAGGTTAGTCTAACCCTTGCTCTTTAGTGGTTAGGTTAGTCTAACCCTTGGTCTTTAGTGGTTAGGGTTAGGTTAGTCTAACCCTTGCTCTTTAGTGGTTAGGGTTAGGTTGGTCTAACCCTTGGTCTTTAGTGGTTAGGGTTGGTCTAACCCTTGGTCTTTAGTGGTTAGGGTTAGGTTAGTCTAACCCTTGGTCTTTAGTGGTTAGGGTTAGGTTAGTCTAACCCTTGGTCTTTAGTGGTTAGGGTTAGTCTAACCCTTGGTCTTTAGTGGTTAGGTTAGTCTAACCCTTGGTCTTTAGTGGTTAGGGTTAGGTTGGTCTAACCCTTGGTCCTTAGTGGGCTGGGCCATGAGACAGGGTTATAGGGAGCGGGGAGCAGCAGGAGGTGAAACGTACCGCTGGTCTCCAGCTGGGCCTCCTCCCTCCTCCTCTCCAGCTCCATGCGGTCGTAGTTCAGCCTCCTCAGAGACATCACCCCACACTGGAAACTGTTTCTGTTACAGGACAGGAAGACATTTGGTGAGCGCAGACCTCAGACCAGTGGACCTCAGGCCAGTGGACCTCAGACCTCAGACCAGTGGACCTCAGGCCTCAGACCAGTGGACCTCAGGCCTCAGACCTCAGACCAGTGGACCTCAGGCCTCAGACCAGTGGACCTCAGGCCTCAGAACTCAGACCAGTGGACCTCAGGCCTCAGACCAGTGGACCTCAGGCCTCAGACCTCAGACCAGTGGACCTCAGGCCTCAGACCAGTGGACCTCAGGCCTCAGACCAGTGGACCTCAGGCCTCAGACCAGTGGACCTCAGACCTCAGGCCTCAGACCTCAGACCTCAGGCCTCAGACCTCAGACCAGTGGACCTCAGACCAGCAGGTTCGCTGTCCAGACATTTGGTTTTTCACAGGCTTCGAGAAAAGGTGAATGTTGCTGTGTTAGCCGTCAGCCAATCAGGCTTGAGTAAAAGAAGGTGAAACAGCGTTCGGCCAGACTTCAGCTGGTCTGCGGTCAGCTTCAGATTATAAAGTCTGGTCTGTGATAGTAGCGCGGCCCAGCCTGAAGCAGACCGTTCATGGCTAATCCTATAGGCCATCCATTCAACTCGGTTTGTTACCGGCCAATAGCAAGACCTGTTACCTGTGGAAGCTGTCCACCATCTTGAGCTGCCCCCTCAGGTCCTTCTTGGTGAGGTGGTCCAGCATGCGGGCGTCCACCAGGGACTCCATGAAGTAGGAGCGGTACTGCGGCAGCCCCAGGCTGGGCAGCCACTCGTTACCGATCCACTCGTGGTTCATGTCCCCGTAGGCCAGCGTCTGTCAGAGGGTCAGGGTTAGGGTTAGGGGTTACCTTAACCCTAACCCTGACCCTCTGGAGCCTGGAGGGTCAGGGTTAGGGGTTACCTTAACCCTAGGGTCAGCAAGGTGCTGTCTGATGTCAGTTAATGCAATATGTAATATGATAATATTTATACTTCAACACTTTGAACACCAGTATTCTTTGGGGCGGAGGATAGGGAGTGAGCGGTCGGCGATCAGAGAGGTGGGGTTAAGGGTTAAGGGTTAAGGGTCAGGTAATCAAGTGCCAACCTGGGCCCAGCTGCCCTGGTCATCCTCCTGGTGTTAGCGTGTGTAGCGCGTTGAGAACAAGAGAACAGGTGGGTTAGTACGGCAGTAGAGGCTTCACATGCAGGTCTAATAAAACCGCCCGTCACCAGGACATCCAGGCAGCAATATGGTCAATGTATATATCGATGTTGTCCACTTGGTACTAAATGATCGGATAGCATCCTGCACAATAGAAGCAAAATCTAAATAATATGAATTGATTTGTCCAGTTCTCAAAACACACAAACACACAGACACAACTAGAACGCTTTGAGGGAAGGCACTGCTCTAGAGGAAGGCCTCACTACTAGCACCAGCTAAAGGCACACAGCTCTTGTTCCAAGTGGCATCGTGAGGCTCCAGTGACTCCGGTGCCCCTCTTCCTATTCATGTGTTGTCATGCAATTGCCTACATGCACTAGTTTACATGCACTAGTTTACATGCACTAGTTTGCATGCACTACTTTACATGCACTGTTTCACATTCACTGGTTTACATGCACTGTTTCACATGCACTAGTTTGCATGCACTAGTTTGAGGTGTGGCAGCCGGCTGAGACTCAACGATGACTTGGAACCTAGCCCTAAGCCACATGACACCGCGGTGGACTGACCGTAGGGGGCGTGGCCGCCAAACTCTCCATCTCCTCATGAGTCACCCACACGTTCCCCGTGGACTGATCAGGTGACCCAACCGACCAATCACAAGTGAGGTGTGATACGCAGGCGTGACAAAAGACAAGGAGGGAGAGGAAGACCAAGACGCAGTGGTTCAATTAGAAGTTAGTTCAATGAAGTACACGGTATTCAGAGAAGAAAGGCTCCAGCGCCATGCCGGGATAGCGAGGGTTAAGAGTTCAGCAGCTCAGTGACAGCAGCCAGGACCAATGAAAACAGAAGTCCGAACAGAGAGTCAGAACAGAAGTGTCTTTGGGAGGAGAGAGATGGGGGGCCGCCCGAGTGTGTACCGTTCTGGAGGTGGGCGGGGCCGAGGGGCTGGTCAGGGACATGATCTCCTGGATGGCGAGGCGGAGCTTCAGCCGGTGCAGCGGGTTGCTGATCCCGATCTCTCTCTGGATCTCCGTGTCTGACAGCGCCGACATGATTGCGCCGCTCTTCACGTTGGCCCGGCAGGCCGCCACGTACCAGGCAGGCATACCCACCCACAGCTGGGAAGGGGAGGGAGGAGGGGGAGGAGCAGAGGGGAGGGAGGGAGGGGGAGGAGCAGAGGGGAGGGAGGGAGGGGGAGGAGCAGAGGGGGAGAAGGGAAGGGGGAGGAGAAGGGGAGGGGGAGGAGCAGAGGGGAGGGAGGGAGGGGAGGAGCAGGAGAGGGGAGGGAGAGGGAGGAGAAGGGGAGGGGGAGGAGGGGAGGGAGGGAGGGGGAGGAGAAGGGGAGGGGGAGGAGCAGAGGGGAGGGAGGGAGGGGGAGGAGAAGGGGAGGGGGAGGAGCAGAGGGGAGGGAGGGAGGGGGAGGAGAAGGGGAGGGGGAGGAGCAGAGGGGAGGGAGGGAGGGGGAGGAGAAGGGGAGGGGGAGGAGCAGAGGGGAGGGAGGGAGGGGGAGGAGCAGGAGAGGGGAGGGAGGGAGGGGAGGAGCAGGAGAGGGGAGGGAGAGGGAGGAGAAGGGGAGGGGGAGGAGGGGAGGGAGGGAGGGGGAGGAGAAGGGGAGGGGGAGGAGCAGAGGGGAGGGAGGGAGGGGGAGGAGAAGGGGAGGGGGAGGAGCAGAGGGGAGGGAGGGAGGGGGAGGAGAAGGGGAGGGGGAGGAGCAGAGGGGAGGGAGGGAGGGGGAGGAGCAGGAGAGGGGAGGGAGGGAGGGGAGGAGCAGGAGAGGGGAGGGAGAGGGAGGAGAAGGGGAGGGGGAGGAGGGGAGGGAGGGAGGGGGAGGAGAAGGGGAGGGGGAGGAGCAGAGGGGAGGGAGGGAGGGGGAGGAGAAGGGGAGGGGGAGGAGCAGAGGGGAGGGAGGGAGGGGGAGGAGAAGGGGAGGGGGAGGAGCAGAGGGGAAGCATGTTGGAAAGATGGAGTAAGAGAATGGCAGATTAGAAATCATGGAAAAGGGGGGGTCCCGTGACGATGTCTGGCTAGAAGACGTGTTTCCACTGAGCTCCCGCTCCCACTTGTCTTAAATATATTTTATTTCAAGTTATCGCTCCCATTTCGGCTAATCACATTAACTCAATAGTGTAGGAACTAGCGGCAAGCAGAAAAAGTAAAATTTTGACAACAAGTGATGTCGAAACAGACGAAATTCAACACATGAGGAATGGCTACTGCTGCAACTGCTAGCCAAAAAACGGATTCGCCATTACTTTTCCGCTCCGGAGGAGCAGGTGAAGAGGAGCCCTCCCCGACGGTGAACACCGCAGCTCTGATTCGCGAGGTAACTCAAAACTTTGGCGACATGATGGAAGAAAAACTTTCCTAATTCACGGAGACTTTGGAAAAAATATCCACTACTTTGGAAAGCCAATCAAAGCGCATCACCGAGGCCGGGCAGAGAGTGTCGGGTGTGGAGGATACAGTGACCGGTCTACAGGGGAGGCTCGCTGAAGCAGAGAAGATGATATGGAGAACCGCAGCAGGAGGGATAACATTTGTGTTCTCAATCTGAAAGAGAGCACCGAGGGAAAAAAAAACATTCACCTCTTTGAAGGTTGGCTGCCTACCGTGCTCGGCTTGGAAGTGACTCCCGGCGTTAAAAGCCGCATCGAAATTGACCGGGCGCACCGGAGCTCGGGGCCGCGGGGTGTGCGTCCCCGCCCGGTGATTATTAAACTGCACAACTCCAGGGATAAAGCGAGGATAATGGCCGCACTGAGAGCAACGCCTAATCTGGAACATGACGGGCAGCGGATCTTCATTCATCAGGATTTATCGTCTGCGGTTCGGGAGAGAAGACGAGCCATCAACGGTTTGTGCCAGGCTCTGATCGAGAGAGGCATCCGCTTTAACATGCGCTTCCCGGCTACACTGGCTGTGAACCACAACGGCAAAGAACACAAGTTTGAATCACGAAGAGATGCAGAAAATTTAAAAAGCCGGACAGGAGACGCCTGAAGTATGACTTTTATCATGCTTGATCTGGGAGACTACATGGACACATATCATTAAGGTCTACGTAAGTTTTGTTTTGGTTTTAATTATTATTATAACAGCAGCTATTGTATTTTGAGAGGACACTTCCACAAGCTACTTTAAAAGGCACAAATGGTGACATGGCTTTACTATGTGCAATTAATACGTTCAAGGTTTGCGTGGTTATTATTAAGTGATCTCATTATGCTCACTCTTGTAGGTTAACATTTAAGGAGGGGCTCCCTCTGTTCATTATTAACATACTTTGATACCTTATATTGATATGTGGCCGGAATAACAATAGGCAGGTAACAAACTTTTTGTTGTGGGGGCGGGGGTGTGATATGGAGCTTTTTTATTTTTTTTATCTTGCTCCAGAAGTGGAAACTGATTTTAGCAGCATGTGCTCCTTTAGCACTACCCAGTGGGTAGCTTTTTGTTTTTGTTTTGTGTGTTCATATTTCTCATACTCTGGTATCTTCTTCATGTTTACATCATTCTCTGAGCATGAAGAAGGTTCTTGTTGTTTGTGTTCATACCAGCACAGCTCATTAATTTCATGCGCCAAATAACGCTGTATTGTACTATGCTCATGGTAAGGGGTCATTTTCAGTTAGATATGGATCACTTTTATTTGTTTTATGTTCAATCATATAGTTGATGAGTAGCCCGAAAATCATAACGTTAAATGTCAAAGGAATCAACCATGTTGTTAAGAGACGCAAATTGCTTTCCATGCTTAAGAAAGACAGGGTACAGGTGGCATTATTACAAGAGACGCATCTTAGAGATATTGAACATTTAAAATTAAAGCGGGACTGGGTGGGTCAAATTTATTACTCTTCTTTCAATTCAAGAAGCAGAGGGGCAGCAATACTTATCCACAAATGTCTTCCATTCACACTAGATAAAGTTGTTCGAGATACTAAAATCGGACCTCCATCTAAAATGGCAAGAGCTACGATAGAGCTCTGCTCTGATATTGGCCTTTTTGACGCATGGAGAATCACTAATCTACGAGGAAAAGATTTCACTTTTTTTTCTCGTCCCCACCATTCATTTTCTTGAATTGATTATATCTTTGTTTCTAGACCACTACTAGATAGAACCGGAGCTTGGTCCATTAACACATGTGTTCTCTCGGACCACTCATCAGTCTCTATTGAAGTAATGCCACCTTACCATGACCCTTTCTCTAGACACTGGCGTCTGTATCCGTCTCTTCTTAGCAACCCTGCATTTGTGACTTATTTAGAAAATCAATGGGAACTCTGTATTTCCACAAATGACTCACCTGAGGTTTCTGCGTTTACTCTATGGGAAACAGGCAAGGCATTTCTTAGAGGGTCCATCATTTCTTACACGGCCGCAAAAAGGAAGACTACATTAGTGAAACAGCTAGAGCTTGAGCTAGATATTGTTCGCTTAGACAGAGAATTTAAAGCTTCTTCCTCCACATCTGTGTTAAAGAAATTGGAAGCAGTCAGATCTGCTTTAGATCAACTTCTAACTCAAAAAGCAGAATCAGCAATATGGTTTTGGTCCCGAGTTTTATAAAAAGATGGCAAAATTTGTGGTGGGTCCTTTAACTAACATTTTTATGGAGTCATTTGACGGGGGCTCACTTCCACCAACTTTAAATCTCGCCCATATATCTCTCATTTTAAAGAAAGATAAACCCCCTGATCTTTGTGCATCTTATAGACCAATAAGCTTGCTCGGGGTTGACTGTAAAATGTTATCCAAGCTTCTGGCTAGGAGGTTGGAAGAGGTGTTGCCCATCCTGGTGAAGCAGGACCAGACAGGATTTATCAAGGGTAGATACTCTCACTCCAATGTCCGACGGCTCCTAAATGTTATTCAATTCGCACAAAATACAAAAAACAAGGTTCTTGCAGTTAGGGCTGGGCGATATGGGCCAAAATGAATATCTCGATATTTTTTTACTATATCTCGATACACGATATATATCTCGATATATTTTGAATCTCCTCTAGAGCACATCATAAATGCTCGAATCAACCATGTCTGGTATAATGTTACGTCAGTAATAATTCTAGTATTCCTGAAATATAAGTCTGCATGTAGATTACATGAAACAACATATTGTTTAAACTCATTAGTGCTTTGTATTGGAACAATTTAGAACTTGCACATAAGAAAAGGAAAATCACAGCAAGTTAGATTTACCAACACAGCATTTATTCAAACCGTTAATTATTTATTAACTGTTTGCATAATAATTATTATATATACACTGCCAGACGACGGATCCATTGCTATTCTTTTTCAAAACCAAATCCTCAGTTTCCATCCTTTTTTCTCTCTCTCGCTGTTCTCACTCACCGGTCGGAGGTACACACACCTACAGCAGCGCGCCGTCCAGTCTACGTCACACACGCGCGTCCATGAGAATCTCGCGGACTCGCAGCGGGCGGGGGGAGTGAGTCAGTGTGTTTGTGCCATTGCATGTCTTTACCTTTTGTGGAAGAGGGAGAGACGTCGGAGGTGCACAGAGCTTTTGGCCGTGATATTATACAATTATATTATATTATATACTATTATATATAGAGCTCCGGGAGTCGCAAACGGCAAAAATCACTTTCTCCTCCATGCTGCAGTTCACCCCGGACTGCACTGCACTGAGTTTGACGGTTGAACGCTGATTGGCTGTTTACGTTACACATGTCACTCAGTGGCCACGCTGTTGAACGCTGATTGGCTGTCATCACGAGAAATTAAAATACATTTCAACTCGAGCGAATTTGTCGCGCCACAAATCCTCGTGAACGCGCTCGCCTGTGCACGGCGAAAGTGTGGCGCGACAAATCAAAACTTGTTGCCGGTTTTCTCTCGCGAAGAATTCGCCCGATACGCGTCTACGTTCACTTTATATGGGATTTTGTCGCCCCGTCGCGTTTGGTCCGAACGCACAATGAGTATGCCGGCGGCGGCAAAAAGAAACAGATTACGTGCCAATTTGTATTCGATGTTCGCGACAGGGGCATTTTATACATCCCCTGGAGAACATCTCGCGATACATCGCATATATTCGATATATCGCCCAGCCCTACTTGCAGTATTACTGGATGCTGAAAAAGCGTTCGACCGGGTGGAGTGGGAGTATCTATTCGATGTTCTTAACAGGTTTGGTTTGGGTGCAGGCTTTGTTGAGTGGGTCAAAGTGTTATACAAATCTCCGGCTGCGAGGGTCCTTGTGAATGGTTCAGTGTCTGACGCTTTCCCCTTGTGCAGGGGTACGCGTCAGGGCTGCCCCCTTTCGCCTTTATTATTTGCACTCACCCTCGAGCCTCTTGCAGAAGTTATAAGGACCCACCAGGGGCTTTCTGGTGTCAAGTTGGGAGACATTGAATACAGGATTTCCCTCTATGCTGACGATATATTATTGTTTATTACAAACCCTGAGAACTCCATCCCTACCTTAATATTAATCATTAATCAATTTGGCCAGATATCGGGATATAAAGTTAACTACAACAAGTCAGAGGCCTTACCATTAGGTGGCTCTGGGCCCTGGGCGGCCCCTGTCAATTTCCCATTCAGGTGATCGGTCTCAGGTTTTACTTACCTGGGCATCAAAGTATCAGCAGATATTAAAGAGCTGTACAAACTAAATTTCAAAGTTACCTTGACAAAAATTAAAAGTGACCTTGACAGGTGGTTTGATCTCCCATTGTCCTGGATGGGTAGAATAAGCTTAATTAAGATGAATGTACTTCCCAGGATATTGTACCCTATGCAGATGCTACCATTAAAGATCAATAGGAAATTAATTTTGGATATTGAACGATTGTTGTCTAAATTCATATTGCACGGAAAGAAAGCTAGAATAAAGATGAAGATATTGCAATTACCAATAGACAGGGGGGGTCAGGCTTTCCCTAATTTTTTATACTACAATTGGGCTTGTCACGCCCGTATAATATCAGGCTGGCTGAGACATTTTCTACATCAAGGGGAGCCCCCCGTAGATGCTTGGTGTTGCACCCCTCTATCTATTTTTAGCCTTACCTCAACTGCCTTAGGTGAACTCCCAGCAGAGGTTAAAACTAACTTTATTATGCTTAACACACTTAGGATTTGGCGTGACATCACTAAACACATCGGCCGAAGAGAGTTTTCATCAGCGTTACAACCTTTAACTAGGAACAAAGCTTTCCCCCCAGGCATTGGAGTGACTATTTTCGATGATTGGTTCTCAAAGGACCTAAGATTTGTTTCTGATTTATTTGAAAACGGTAATTTCATGTCATTCACTCAAATTCAGAATAGGTACAAAGTATCACGTAACCACTTCTTTGGTTTTCTCCAAGTGAGGCATTTTGTAAAATCTAATCTTAAATTACCGAATGATCAACCAATGTTGAGTCCTATTGAAAGCTTCCTTCTTCATTTTAATTTGAATACCCTCAATGACAAGAAATCGATTTCTCTCTTTTATGAAAAATTAATGCCTTTTAACTCTGCTAATTCTGACAGAGCGAGGGATCTATGGGAAAAGGACTTGGAGGTTGAACTTAGCACAGAGGCCTGGTCCAATGCTTTATGTCTGCTAAGAAAATATATACATGCAACAGACTCAGGGAGAGTCAATATAGAATATTACACAGAATACAACGTACTCTTCAATTTCTACACAAAATTAATCCTGAGTTCTCCCCCCTCTATCTTAAGTGTA
This sequence comes from Gadus macrocephalus, assembly GCF_031168955.1. Classification (NCBI taxonomy): domain Eukaryota; kingdom Metazoa; phylum Chordata; class Actinopteri; order Gadiformes; family Gadidae; genus Gadus; species Gadus macrocephalus. The sequence continues at coordinate 136,800 of NC_082395.1, read as the reverse complement.
ATAAAGAAATAGGAACCTACTACCACTGTATTTGGCAATGTCCTTTAATATCCAGATATTGGAAAAACGTCGCTAAGGAGCTTAGTTAAATTTTTCACAAAAAAATTAAGTTGGACCCAGTTTTGTTCCTTCTGTGTATAACTACGGCACAGCTCCCTCTACCCACTGGACAGTTGATTTTATTGTATAAACTTCTGCTTTTAGCAAGACGATGTATTCTGTTCCAGTGGATTCAGGAGAAGCCTCCCTCGGTTACACAATGGTAGAGAGAAACATTTCGTGTTTTTCCTATGGAACGTCTTAGTGCTGTTTTAAAAGGTAACACCAATGCTTTCTATGATGTATGGCAACCCTTTATCTTCCTAATGATCTTGCTGAGCTCTTGCAGAAAGGACGCCCACACCTTGTTTTCACAAATAAATAGTTTGTATAATCTCTTCCTTTAACATGACTCCACTGTAAACAATGCTTATATGATCCAAATATGTATTTATGTGACGTTTATATCTCATTACTCTTTTGTAACTTGACAAGATCTGTGCTGTGTTGTTCTTTGTTTGATAACAGAAAATCAATAAAACATAATTGAAAGAAAAGAAATCATGGAAAAGAGTCTGAGAACCGTCTGATGGAGCAGGGAGGCCAGATGAGTGTCTTACCTCCAGCCAGACCACCACGGTGGGCCCGTCCCACTGAGCGAACGGGAGGCCCTGCCGACGCGCCTCCTCCAGGAGCTCATGTCTGTGACAAACACACAGCGGCCGTCAGCATCAGAACACACACACACACACACACACACACACACACACACACACACACACACACACACACACACACACACACACACACACACACACACACACACACACACACACACACACACACGTCAGGGGAACTGATACATGCATACTGAGAGAAGAGAGCAAACCATGGAAAAAAAATAGAAATCCAGAGAACAGAAAAGCCATAAAGGGCCAAACCCCAAGTCAGACAGAATGATCTGGGTTCGAAACATTAAAACAGAACTCATCAAACCAATGTTCCCAAAGCTTTTGGAAACTAAACTATAATAGGTGGTGGTGTTCGCCAAACTGATACGCCTTCATAAAGATGGCAATGAGATGGGGATCCCCTTATGAGAGCCACTGGGTCAGTAGGGACAAAGTACATGCAGATTAATTACCAGCTCCGTGCATTCCCTTCATGCAGTTCGAATTAGCTCATCAATGCCAACTTTCTTCATTATCAAGGGCCTACATTAAGTTCTAAACCTCCATACAGCTGAGCACTCTAAAGCGCAGAGTCCATATGTGGCCAGAGGATTGCGATATGTCTGGTATCTTCCATACAGAGGTCTGATGTGACTAAACAGCATCGCCCAAACAGGTATATTAATGGTCGATTTCATGCCACAGTGCACCAAGTCGCTTTAGCACAGAACTTTAAGTTTATTTTTTCTTTCAACTGCTTATTTCCCCCCCAAAGCACCCAACTTTTTGTTCCAGGAGAGAATAAAAGCAGGTGAGGCACATTCCTGTTATGACGACGGAGGAAAAGGAATCAAGAAGCCATCAGGCAAACCGAGAGAGAGGGAGGGAGGTAGGTATGGCCGCAGGGTGGGGTCAGAGTTACAGGTTAAGGCTAAACGTGGAGCCAAGTGGAGGAAGGTGGTAAAGCAGAGGCAATATGTACCCACTTACCCTGTCTTTGGACTACACATGGGGTGAGAAAGGGATGACGACAGAAGAGAGGGGAGGTTGGCAAAACAATAACATTAAAAAAGAAAAAATGGAGTGAATTTATGTTTAAAAGCCAAATGAATGAATTATACTGAATACTACATCATTGTTGTTGTTTACACGCGAATACTTCTTATAAGAGTGAAACCTTAGCAGGAAGGGAGTGCTGTGGAGAAGGCTGGGTGTGGAGGGAGGGCAGAGGGTGAGACGTCACTTACGCTGTGAGCCAGGTGATGAAGGGTGAGAGGAGCAGTACAACAGCAGTAGCAGCAGCGTGTCACATAGGATCTCCAGTCTGGGCTACACAATCCCCTGTGCTCTCGCCTGCCATTCTGCTTCGTATACTCCGATATGTGAGTGTATAACTTATCTATGTTGTTCTAGCGTGTATATATCAGGGATGTATCACTGATCTATGTTGTTGTAGCGTGTATATATCAGGCATCCACTGATACCACTTACTACTGAGAACAAGTAGAAATACTTAGATATGGGTACTTTAGTACCATGGTTGGGTATGAGCGTTATAGTTAGCGATGTTTGGTATTAAACCCTTCTCTCCAGTCGTCCCCACACATCGTGCAGCAGGGCCCCAACAGAAAGGCAGCTGCCGCCGCAGCCGAGGGGACCGTTGGACCTGACCCCTTTCTCCCTCTAAACCGGGGACTTGTTTCAGTAACGGTGATAAAAGGAGGCCTCGGCTCGTGGTGTCCCCTGGTCGTATGGGAGAGGTTCTACCAGTTCGAGTAATGGGCCCAGTATCGGGCAGACTACTGGTATCCCTAACCCTAGTATATATATACGGCCGTAGCGTCACCCACTTCTTCTGCAGCTTCCGGTTCTTCTCCGCCGGGCCCCCCAGGGTGCCCAGGCCCAGGCCGTCCTTGGGCCCGCTCTCTGCCTCCGGGGTGCCGGCTGAGGGAGACAGACAGACAGACAGTCAGAGAGACTCCCAGGGCGCTGCAAACGGCAGTGCAGAGGCAGTGAGCCAGCCAGCGGCCCCAAGCTAGAGACCCCCAGACCCCCAGCTAGAGACCCCCAGACCCCCAGCTAGAGACCCCCAGACCCCAAGACCCCCAGCTAGAGACCCCCAGACCCCCAGCCCCAAGCTAGAGACCCCCAGACCCCAAGACCCCCAGCTAGAGACCCCCAGCTAGAGACCCCCAGCTAGAGACCCCCAGCCCCAAGCTAGAGACCCCCAGACCCCCAGCTAGAGACCCCCAGACCCCCAGCTAGAGACCCCCAGACCCCAAGCTAGAGACTCCCAGACCCCAAGCTAGAGACCCCCAGACCCCCAGCTAGAGACCCCCAGACCCCAAGCTAGAGACCCCCAGACCCCCAGCCAGCGGCCCCAAGCTAGAGACCCCCAGACCCCCAGCTAGAGACCCCCAGCCAGCGGCCCCAAGCTAGAGACCCCCAGCCAGCGGCCCCAAGCTAGAGACCCCAAGCTAGAGACCCCCAGACCCCCAGCCAGCGGCCCCCAGCTAGAGACCCCCAGCCAGCGGCCCCAAGCTAGAGACCCCAAGCTAGAGACCCCCAGACCCCCAGCCAGCGGCCCCAAGCTAGAGACCCCCAGACCCCAAGACCCCCAGCTAGAGACCCCCAGACCCCAAGCTAGAGACCCCCAGACCCCCAGCTAGAGACCCCCAGACCCCCAGCTAGAGACCCCCAGACCCCAAGACCCCTAGCTAGAGACCCCCAGACCCCAAGCTAGAGACCCCCAGACCCCAAAACCACAAGCTAGGGACCCCCAGACCCCCAGCTAGAGACCCCCAGCCAGCAGCCCCAAGCTAGAGACCCCCAGACCCCAAGCTAGAGACCCCCAGACCCCCAGCCAGCGGCCCTAGTGCAGAGGCAGAGCGGCCCCCGGGCTGACCTTGGCTCAGGGGGTCTTTCCCAGGAGGGCCGGGCCTCCCCTTCTCCTTCTTCCCAAACAGACGGCCGATGGACGACTTGATGCTCTTCTTCTTGGCCGCTTTGTTGAGGGAGTCCTGACTGCTGTTGCTGCTGCTGGGGTTACTGCCCTGTCCATCCTGCAGGCCAGCCAGACTGACAGAGACAGATATAGGGTTAATACAGGCCAGCCTGACTGACAGACACAGATATAGGGTTAAAACAGGCCTGCCAGACTGACAGACACAGTTATAGGGTTAAAACAGGCCAGCCAGACTGACAGACACAGATATAGAGTTAAAACAGGCCTGCCTGACTGACAGACACAGATATAGGGTTAAAACAGGCCAGCCAGACTGACAGACACAGATATAGGGTTAAAACAGGCCAGCCAGACTGACAGAGACAGATATAGAGTTAAAACAGGCCTGCCAGACTGACAGACACAGTTATAGGGTTAAAACAGGCCAGCCAGACTGACAGAGACAGATATAGAGTTAAAACAGGCCTGCCAGACTGACAGACACAGATATAGGGTTAATACAGGCCAGCCAGACTGACAGAGACAGATAGAGTTAAAACAGGCCTGCCAGACTGACGGACACAGTTATAGGGTTAAAACAGGCCAGCCAGACTGACAGACACAGTTATAGGGTTAAAACAGGCCAGCCAGACTGTCAGACACAGATATAGGGTTAAAACAGGTGGGGTTACTGCCCTGTATGTCCTGCAGGCTGACGTCCATACGTCTCCCTGAGGGTAGAACGCTGGTCTTAAGGAGCTTGTAAACGTCTCCTGAGGGTAGAAGGCTGGTCCTAAGGAGAGTGTGTAAACGTCTCCCTGAGGGTAGAACGCTGGGAGTTCGTAAACGTCTCCCTGAGGGTAGATGGCTGGTCTTAAGGAGTTTGTAAACGTCTCTCTGAGGGTAGATGGCTGGTCTTAAGGAGAGTTTGTAAACGTCTCCCTGAGGGTAGAACGCTGGTCTTAAGGAGAGTGTGTAAACGTCTCCCTGAGGGTAGAACGCTGGTCTTAAGGAGAGTGTGTAAACGTCTCTCTGAGGGTAGATGGCTGGTCTTAAGGAGAGTGTGTAAACGTCTCCCTGAGGGTAGAACGCTGGTCTTAAGGAGTGTGTAAACGTCTCTCTGAGGGTAGATGGCTGGTCTTAAGGAGAGTGTGTAAACGTCTCCCTGAGGGTAGAACGCTGGTCTTAAGGAGAGTGTGTAAACGTCTCCCTGAGGGTAGAACGCTGGTCTTAAGGAGTGTGTAAACGTCTCTCTGAGGGTAGAACGCTGGTCTTAAGGAGAGTGTGTAAACGTCTCCCTGAGGGTAGAACGCTGGTCTTAAGGAGTGTGTAAACGTCTCTCTGAGGGTAGATGGCTGGTCTTAAGGAGAGTGTGTAAACGTCTCCCTGAGGGTAGAACGCTGGTCTTAAGGAGAGTGTGTAAACGTCTCCTGAGGGTAGAACGCTGGTCTTAAGGAGTGTGTAAACGTCTCCCTGAGGGTAGAACGCTGGTCTTAAGGAGAGTGTGTAAACGTCTCCTGAGGGTAGAACGCTGGTCTTAAGGAGTGTGTAAACGTCTCCCTGAGGGTAGAACGCTGGTCTTAAGGAGAGTGTGTAAACGTCTCCCTGAGGGTAGAACGCTGGTCTTAAGGAGTGTGTAAACGTCTCCCTGAGGGTAGATGGCTGGTCTTAAGGAGAGTGTGTAAACGTCTCCCGAGGGTAGAACGCTGGTCTTAAGGAGAGTGTGTAAACGTCTCCCTCGGGTTAGGGGGGGGGGGTTACCCGCGGACGTCCCTGATGTCCTCGTGGCTGGCGGTGTGCGCCCCCCTGCTGATGGAGCGTGGCGTGGTGGGGGGCGAGGTCTCACAGCGGATTGGGGCGTGGTCGTCCTGCGCCGACTGGACAGCAACACAACATGAGACAGAAGGGTTAGCGTCCCCCACTGTGTGTTAGAGACCAGTTGGGGTCACCAACCGGGCCCCCCCAACCTCTGTAGACCAGGTAACGAACGGGACCAGATGAAAGTTAAACAAAGTTTAGTCCCTCTACAGTTAAACTCTCTTAATGGTTTCTGAACTAGTAATATTAATATAAAGTTACGACAGTTCCACTGTATCCTCTCCTGTATAAAGCATCTCACTAACATAGTAGAACTCATCTAACAGACTCTTAAACAGAGCTGAGGGTTGGATGTTCTGATAGTGTGGAGATAATGAGGATGGAGAAAGACAAGGCTGAACAGCAGCCACATGATGGGGGACACATGGAGGGGCTGAGTGATGGTCGGGAGGGGAATCGGTGCAGAAGGGACAGTAGCAGTGAAGCAGAGTCTAGATTACCTTCCTGCGGTGCTTTCGCAGGTCGCTAGGCTGAAAGCGGCAGAAAGGGAGAGAAGAAAAGAGTTAGTGGACACAAGACTCAAACCTAGAGGAACCACGCCATGCCAGAGGAGAGAACACACACACACACACACACACACACACACACGTTAGCAGGGAGATCTGAAAGTGAAACGGCAGCAGAGATGTGTTGTTGAACATCACAACTCTGTGGGGAAGAAAAACGGCAAACTCACACAGCGCGAGGTTGGGTGGGGGGGGGGGGAGCTTGGTGCAGCCCAGCAAAATGTATAACAAATAATAAAAACAAGGGACTAAAACTTGTCCAGGGGCTGTTAACCAAGGGTAATCTGGTTTAATAAATAATAATTTGTGTAAAGACATTTTGGCATCAAACGGAAGAAATTGCTAGGTGATGATCCACTGGTCAGGGTTAAGGTGATGATCCACTGGTCAGGGTTAAGGTCTAGGTGGTGATCCACTGGTCAGGGTTAAGGTGTAGGTGGTGATCCACTGGTCAGGGTTAAGGTGGTGATCCACTGGTCAGGGTTAAGGTCTAGGTGGTGATCCACTGGTCAGGGTTAAGGTGATGATCCACTGGTCAGGGTTAAGGTCTAGGTGGTGATCCACTGGTCAGGGTTAAGGTGGTGATCCACTGGTCAGGGTTAAGGTGGTGATCCACTGGTCAGGGTTAAGGTGTAGGTGGTGATCCACTGGTCAGGGTTAAGGTGGTGATCCACTGGTCAGGGTTAAGGTGGTGATCCACTGGTCAGGGTTAAGGTGTAGGTGGTGATCCACTGGTCAGGGTTAAGGTGGTGATCCACTGGTCAGGGTTAAGGTGGTGATCCACTGGTCAGGGTTAAGGTGTAGGTGGTGATCCACTGGTCAGGGTTAAGGTCTAGGTGGTGATCCACTGGTCAGGGTTAAGGTCTAGGTGGTGATCCACTGGTCAGGGTTAAGGTAACCAGTTAATTTGATGTCTCCCTATTGGCTGAGACAGCAGGGGCTGGTGAATTTGCTCCTGGTAATATTTAACCCTAACCCTATGTCCACCCGGAGTGGATCCACAGCTCAATCCATTCCTCGCAGACAGAGTACAGTACCCATCAACGCAGTACATCTTCTGGCTGATACTATTCTTCCCCTGGAGTTAAATACCTAATCACCATTTCCTCTCCTCCGCTGTCAGAGAGAGGCCCAGATTAGCAGGCTAAAGAAGGGCCAGTATGGAGGAGAGGAAAGGACTTCTGGAACAACTTGTGAATGGGCATGTTCAAACAGATGACATGGTATTGAAGCCGAGCGCCCGCTTTCTGTTCAAAATTCAAACACAATCAATTGCAATAAATTGTGTGCTTGCTTTAGAAATAATAAAAAAAAGAATTAAAAATGGGTCAGTATACTAAGCATATTCAGAATAAGGATGTTATGTCCTGCCAAAGCAGAACCTATCGTGAGGGTAGCCGAGGTGACACCATATATATATATATATATACACACACATACATACATATATTCTACTGTAACATACTGTAACTAATTTAAAGAGTCTTAAGGACAGCCTGACTGCACCCAACTCTCCCCCCCAGCCAGGGAGAAGGGGGAGGGGGGGAAAGGGGTACCTGGAAGAGGTAGGGTGCATAGCTATAGAGGTGTTGGTGGTCTCGGAAGCTAGCGGCAGCATAGGGCAGGTAAGTTACGGTCTGCTGAGAGAGGGAGGGCTGGATGATGCAGGGGTTATAGTTGGCGCACTGGGGGGGGGGGGGGGTACATAACACGTTACATAACACGTTACATACATGGCATGCTCAGATCATTAGAATGACATACATATTGGAGACGAGAACCCTGATTCTGTTTACCATCAGGGGTGCATTCACAAAGAACGTTAGGGGTCAGATTGCAACGTAAGGGGACCCCTAACTCACCACAATGGAGGACTGCGAATTGCTAAAGAGATAGAGGCTAAATCCTGAGGCCACAAACCTGTGGTTGTGGCCTCACTAGGGTACTGTTCTGTACCCTAGTGAACGATGCTGTTCTGTACCCTAGTGAACGATGCTGTTCTGTACCCTAGTGAACGATGCTGTTCTGTACCCTAGTGAACGATGCTGTTCTGTACCCTAGTGAACGATGCTGTTCTGTACCCTAGTGAACGATGCTGTTCTGTACCCTAGTGAACGATGCTGTTCTGTACCCTAGTGAACGATGCTGTTCTGTACCCTAGTGAACGATGCTGTTCTGTACCCTATGCCCCATTTCCACTGCAGGGTGCGGAACGGATCGGATCGCAAAGGTGCGGTAGGGAGGGGGCGGTATAGCCCAGCTCAGTTCCGAGGTCGCCTTTCCACTGCCGACAGTACCCTTGGTGGTAGCCCGGATGTCGATCGCCGCGGCAGCTACGTAAACATCGTAAACAACGTCTTCCTCCCCAAGAATGCAGACGAGCGTCTCCACCTCCTTGTTCGCCCAAGCAAGCTTTTTACGCGACCTGTTAATTGTATATTGTAATACCTCGAGGCTACTGTTTGTTTGTTTTTATCCCCGCGTCACCCGGAAGTGACGATTCTGTCGACCAATCAACGGAGGGGGGGTGTAGCTAGAATTTCACGGGACCCTTTCAGGCGTCTGGTCTCGTTTTGGGTACCGCAACGGAGGAGTCCCGAGAATGGGGCCGGAACGGGTACGGCAAAGTCCGGGTCACGCCCACTTTTGGCGGTGGAAACGCGACCCGACCCGCACCTTTGCGATCCGATCCGTTCCGCACCCTGCAGTGGAAACGTGCCACTAGTGAACGATGCTGTTCTGTACCCTAGTCGATGCTGTCATGTTAAGATGTTTAATAATCAATCGTTATTTTTATTTTACATATTTGTTTCTTTATCGATATTTGATGAGCTTAGTTAGCAAGTGTAGCGGGGGCTCAACGCTTATATCTTATAGGGTTCTTACCAGCGTCATAGTGTATGCGTTAGAGTTATATGTTATAGAGATGATATGAGTAAGGGATAATGTATAGAACGCTGGTCATTATCGAGAAAATAAGCCCCGACAGGGCGAACAGGCCACCGACGCGCAGCGGACGTGTCTTGCTTCGCCATGAAGGGGCTTATTTTACGATAATGACCGGCAAAGTTCTATACATTATCCCGCTTATTACACGGCTACTTCCCAAAACGAAACAAATTATTTACAATGTATTTGTTACCAGCATTCATAGTGTTGATCAGCTGAGAAATAGTCTGCCCAAGACGTTGACGTCGTTGCTTAGCAAACTGACAGCGCTTGGGTTGATACATATCCCGCTTATTACATTGGCAAGTTACCGGACTACGTGCGGAGTGATACCAAAGGCAAAAAGTCATTTTGTTTACCTTGACAGCAGTCATTATTCATCCGTTGCCAATGAATTATCCAAAAATAATTGACCGCCGGAAGTTGTGAAGTGCCCATGCAAGTGTACGGAACGTTGAAAAGACCCGTGTAATAATTAGGGCTGGCCCGAATGCCATTTTTCAGGCTTCGAATACTCGTTGGTTTTTCTGAGCGAATATTCGAATACTCGTTCCAGAAAAAAACACCATCAAAAACAACATCAATAATCCCTATATACTCCCTGGAACCGATTTTGACAGTATCTGCATATTTTGTTGAAGATTTAATAGCTTTTGACCGTTAATTAGGAGGCCTAAGTAGGTTGAAGTTCCTTATAGTTTTCCCCCGTGAAAGCGAACAGCTGTTGCTCCGTTCCAAATTCAGCTGTTCTCTGCCATCTCAGCCCTTATGGGAGCTTTACAATTCATCCAGGAATGTGCATCTTTTCAGGGAATTTGTACAATAAATCCATAACAAATACCGAATATTGATTCGTCTTATGTGTCCATATTATATCCATTATATTGACCGGGTAGTCCCAAGACGCTCACGCTCTGCAGCAAGCCAGTCACAGTTGATTGGCGCGGCGCTGTACAGCGAACGTAAACAAACAACTAAGCTAAGGTTTTAAGTATTACTTTTCCTCCAGAGATCCCGCTAATGTTGTGTTATAAAGTAAAGGGAAACAAGATATCCATTCTTCCTCCACCTCTCTCGCTTCTTTGCTTGGTGTCGCTGACGCTTATATTTTGCCTCCCTCGCTCTGGTAAAGTCACGTATGTGAAAAAAGAAAAAAAACGAAGTTCCGAATACTGATTTAAGCTTTGAGTACTAGTTTTCCGAACGAGTATTCGAATATTCGAATAATTCGGGGCAGCCCTAGTAATAATATATTATAATAAAGGGTTAGGGTTCTTACCAGGGTCATGGTGCATAGTACTATGTTATAGAGTTGATATGATATATTATAATACAGGGTTGGGGTTAAAGAGTTGATATGATATATTATAATACAGGGTTGGGGTTATAGAGTTGATATATTAGAATACAGGGTTGGGGTTATAGAGTTGATATATTATAGTACAGGGTTGGGGTTATAGAGTTGATATGATATATTATAGTACAGGGTTGGGGTTATAGAGTTGATATATTATAATACAGGGTTGGGGTTATAGAGTTGATATGATATATTATAGTACAGGGTTGGGGTTATAGAGTTGATATATTATAATACAGGGTTGGGGTTATAGAGTTGATATATTATAATACAGGGTTGGGGTTATAGAGTTGATATATTATAGTACAGGGTTGGGGTTATAGAGTTGATATGATATATTATAGTACAGGGTTGGGGTTATAGAGTTGATATATTATAATACAGGGTTGGGGTTATAGAGTTGATATGATATATTATAGTACAGGGTTGGGGTTATAGAGTTGATATGATATATTATAGTACAGGGTTGGGGTTATAGAGTTGATATATTATAATACAGGGTTGGGGTTATAGAGTTGATATGATATATTATAGTACAGGGTTGGGGTTATAGAGTTGATATATTATAATACAGGGTTGGGGTTATAGAGTTGATATGATATATTATAGTACAGGGTTGGGGTTATAGAGTTGATATATTATAGTACAGGGTTGGGGTTATAGAGTTGATATGATATATTATAGTACAGGGTTGGGGTTATAGAGTTGATATATTATAGTACAGGGTTGGGGTTATAGAGTTGATATATTATAATACAGGGTTGGGGTTATAGAGTTGATATATTATAGTACAGGGTTGGGGTTATAGAGTTGATATGATATATTATAGTACAGGGTTGGGGTTATAGAGTTGATATATTATAATACAGGGTTGGGGTTATAGAGTTGATATGATATATTATAATACAGGGTTGGGGTTATAGAGTTGATATATTATAGTACAGGGTTGGGGTTATAGAGTTGATATATTATAGTACAGGGTTGGGGTTATAGAGTTGATATGATATATTATAGTACAGGGTTGGGGTTATAGAGTTGATATGATATATTATAGTACAGGGTTGGGGTTATAGAGTTGATATATTATAGTACAGGGTTGGGGTTATAGAGTTGATATATTATAGTACAGGGTTGGGGTTATAGAGTTGATATATTATAATACAGGGTTGGGGTTATAGAGTTGATATATTATAGTACAGGGTTGGGGTTATAGAGTTGATATATTATAGTACAGGGTTGGGGTTATAGAGTTGATATGATATATTATAATACAGGGTTGGGGTTATAGAGTTGATATATTATAGTACAGGGTTGGGGTTATAGAGTTGATATGATATATTATAATACAGGGTTGGGGTTATAGAGTTGATATATTATAGTACAGGGTTGGGGTTATAGAGTTGATATGATATATTATAGTACAGGGTTGGGGTTATAGAGTTGATATATTATAATACAGGGTTGGGGTTATAGAGTTGATATGATATATTATAGTACAGGGTTGGGGTTATAGAGTTGATATATTATAGTACAGGGTTGGGGTTATAGAGTTGATATGATATATTATAGTACAGGGTTGGGGTTATAGAGTTGATATGATATATTATAGTACAGGGTTGGGGTTATAGAGTTGATATATTATAGTACAGGGTTGGGGTTATAGAGTTGATATATTATAGTACAGGGTTGGGGTTATAGAGTTGATATATTATAATACAGGGTTGGGGTTATAGAGTTGATATATTATAGTACAGGGTTGGGGTTATAGAGTTGATATGATATATTATAGTACAGGGTTGGGGTTATAGAGTTGATATATTATAGTACAGGGTTGGGGTTATAGAGTTGATATGATATATTATAATACAGGGTTGGGGTTATAGAGTTGATATATTATAGTACAGGGTTGGGGTTATAGAGTTGATATATTATAGTACAGGGTTGGGGTTATAGAGTTGATATATTATAGTACAGGGTTGGGGTTATAGAGTTGATATGATATATTATAATACAGGGTTGGGGTTATAGAGTTGATATATTATAATACAGGGTTGGGGTTATAGAGTTGATATATTATAGTACAGGGTTGGGGTTATAGAGTTGATATATTATAGTACAGGGTTGGGGTTATAGAGTTGATATGATATATTATAGTACAGGGTTGGGGTTATAGAGTTGATATATTATAATACAGGGTTGGGGTTATAGAGTTGATATGATATATTATAGTACAGGGTTGGGGTTATAGAGTTGATATATTATAGTACAGGGTTGGGGTTATAGAGTTGATATGATATATTATAGTACAGGGTTGGGGTTATAGAGTTGATATATTATAGTACAGGGTTGGGGTTATAGAGTTGATATGATATATTATAGTACAGGGTTGGGGTTCCTACCAGGGTCATGACCCCCATGCGGTCCATCTCTCGGTTGGGGCTGCGGGGGACCCGCCGGGGGGTGGAGTGTCCAGAGCCGGGCGGGGACTCCCCGACCGAGGACCCCCCGCCGTGGGAGGGGGGCAGGGAGCTCATGGAGCGGAAGCGCCCCCCCAGGCCGTCGCCCCCCACCCGGCCCTCGATCTCCTCCGCCCGCTGGGAGGTGTTCTCCTTCTCCTCCTGGATCATCCTGAGGGTAGAGAGAATGGGTGGTGTAGAGGAGACTGACCTGTAGGGTGGTGGTACGAGGAGCGTCTGCACCATCAGGTATACCAACACCAACAGGTACACCAACACCATCAGGTATACAACACCATCAGGTATACAACACCATCAGGTATACAACACCATCAGGTACACCAACACCTCTACACCATCAGGTACACCAACACCTCTACACCATCAGGTACACCAACACCATCAGGTACACCAACACCTTTACACCATCAGGTACACCAACACCTCTACACCATCAGGTACACCAACACCATCAGGTACACCAACACCTCTACACCATCAGGTACACCAACACCTCTACACCATCAGGTACACCAACACCATCAGGTACACCAACACCTTTACACCATCAGGTACACCAACACCATCAGGTATACCAACACCATCAGGTACACCAACACCTCTACACCATCAGGTACACCAACACCTCTACACCATCAGGTACACCAACACCATCAGGTACACCAACACCATCAGGTACACCAACACCTCTACACCATCAGGTACACCAACACCTCTACACCATCAGGTACACCAACACCATCAGGTACACCAACACCTCTACACCATCAGGTACACCAACACCATCAGGTATACCAACACCATCAGGTACACCTCTACACCATCAGGTACACCAACACCATCAGGTACACCAACACCTCTACACCATCAGGTACACCAACACCTCTACACCATCAGGTACACCAACACCATCAGGTATACCAACACCATCAGGTACACCAACACCATCAGGTATACCAACACCTCTACACCATCAGGTACACCAACACCATCAGGTATACCAACACCATCAGGTACACCAACACCATCAGGTATACCAACACCTCTACACCATCAGGTACACCAACACCACCAGGTACACCAACACCTCTACACCATCAGGTACACCAACACCTCTACACCATCAGGTACACCAACACCATCAGGTACACCAACACCATCACCATCAGGTTCCCCAACACCATCAGGTACACCAACACCATCAGGTATACCAACACCATCAGGTTCCCCAACACCATCAGGTATACCAACCCCATCAGGTATACCAACACCATCAGGTATACAACACCATCAGGTATACAACACCATCAGGTACACCAACACCTCTACAACATCAGGTACACCAACCCCATCAGGTACACCAACACCATCAGGTACACCAACACCATCAGGTACACCATCACCATCAGGTACACCAACACCATCAGGTACACCAACACCATCAGGTACACCAACACCATCAGGTACACCAACACCATCAGGTATACCAACCCCAACAGGTATACCAACACCATCAGGTAACACCATCAGGTACACCAACACCATCAGGTACACCAACACCATCAGGTACACCAACACCATCAGGTACACCAACACCATCAGGTACACCAACACCATCAGGTACACCAACACCATCAGGTACACCAACACCATCAGGTACACCATCACCATCAGGTACACCAACCCCATCAGGTATACCAACACCATCAGGTACACCAACACCATCAGGTATACCAACACCATCAGGTATACCAACCCCAACAGGTATACCAACACCATCAGGTAACACCATCAGGTATACCAACACCATCAGGGATACCAACCCCAACACCATCAGGTATACCAACCACAACAGCATCAGGTATACCAACCCCTCTACACCATCAGGTATACCAACACCATCAGGTATACAAACACATCTACACCATCAGGTATACCAACACCATCAGGTACACCAACACCTCTACACCATCAGGTATACCAACACATCTACACCATCAGGTATATCAACACATCTACACCATCAGGTATACCAACACATCAACACCATCAGGTATACCAACACATCTACACCATCAGGTATACCAACACCATCAGGTATATCAACACTTCAACACCATCAGGTATACCAACACATCTACACCATCAGGTATACCAACACCATCAGGTACACCAACACCTCTACACCATCAGGTATACCAACACCTCTACACCATCAGGTATACCAACACCTCTACACCATCAGGTATACCAACACATCTACACCATCAGGTATACCAACACATCTACACCATCAGGTATATCAACACTTCAACACCATCAGGTATATCAACACTTCAACACCATCAGGTATACCAACTAGGGATTCGAATAATAACGAATAATCGATTATTCGATGTGTGCCGACATTCACAAAGGCAGCCATGGATCGTCGGCAAGAAATCACAGTATCTTAAACACAAAAAAACAGCTACCTGCTAAGTAGTTCCAGTCGAATTGTCTGTTCAACCATCAAAACGAGAGCTGGTAAATTGTGAAAAATGCATTAAACTGTAATCCGAAAAACTGGCTTATATGCTATACCCTATACTAGTATCTGTGGTATAAAGGCTGAATCGCGACGGTCTATACTTAAAGGCACCCAGTGCAACTTTCGAGGCTTAAAAATAAACATTCAATTTCTAGTCTTTTTTACACGTAGTAAGTTTCAATAACTCCATACCATTACATACCGACATTCAAGGAGCAAAGATGAGACGTCGTTGTGTGGTGAGAACTGATACAAAATCGATAACAACAACAATGCCGCCATTTTCTTTATTTTTTGTAACCTACAATAAATAAAGCAGGCTTCCAGTCAATGGAAAAATGGCTTCTCCCCACCGGCGATTGTTGTTGTTTACGATTTTCTATCAGTTCTCACCACACAACGACGTCTCATCTTTGCTCCTTGAATGTCGATATGTAATGGTATGGAGTTATTGAAACTTACTACGTGTAAAAAAGACTAGAAATTGAATGTTTATTTTTCATTGAATGTTTACATAAAGTTGCACTGGGTGCCTTTAACATTAAGTGTACATATTTATTATTAGAAATTCGTCAAAGCCTTTACACCACAGATACTCTAGGGTCCATAGCATATAACCGCGTTGTCTGATTACAGTTAAATTCATTTTTCACAATTTACCAAATCTCGTTTTGAAGAATAATCACCACGCAATTCGTTTCAATGGGAACCGCGACGGTATACTTTCAACATAAAGTGTACATATTTATAATTCAAAATTCGTCCCAGCCTTTATATCACAGATACTATATGGTCTATAGCATAAAACTACGTTTTCTGATTACAGATTAATGTAACAGTAAACTGACAACATCGCTAATTAACACTGCAACTGCAAATTAACCACGCGGAGATAACCATGGAAACCGGTCAAACAAATTTTCTTTTTGCGATCATTTTGCGAGCACATCCGCCGTGTTGATAAACAAATCATCTCCCTATAAATGAATGGTCTTCATTTATTTTCTATGGCAAGTGACCATGGTATATGCGGGATAATGCCCCTGGACACCTGTCCAACATTAGTTCCTTCCGTTAATTCCTTTTTATTTGAATGGGAAAAAATGGTAACGGTCCAAATGGACTATGACCCTCGGGAACGAATAATCAAATATTCTGACCCATCCCTAATACACACACACATCAACACCATCAGGTATACCAACACCATCAGATATACCAACACCATCAGGTATACCAACACGTCTACACCATCAGGTAGTTCAATTATAGAAATGGGAAGTGGGCGCAGCACGGCAATGTTCCAGATTCATTTGACGCTTTGTATTGGTTGATGAAGACAATGAACTCAAAACTTGACTAGACACACTTTAACAAGAAGTTTGTCTCTAGAGGACATAAGACCCCCTTTACAGTGTCCAGAGTAGGGCCCGACCGATTCATCGGCCTGCCGATTTAATCGGCCGATTAAATTTTGAAAATAAATCAACATCTGCCAAAAAGACGCAGATTACAACCGATTTATTTTATTTATTTATTTATTTTAAATGTTATTGCGCTTAGTATCCTGCAGATTGCGCTCCTACTCGCCTGGCTAACTAACAACTTTAGCTGGAGTAAAAAAGAGGAGATTGAATTTTACCGTACAACATGAAAGCACACTCGCTCAGGCATCTGCGCGCTCACCTCACCAATGTACACAAGACGCGTTGTTTGAGCATGTTGTGCCTGTTTTTCTTTAGGTCCCAGGCCATGTTAATTTGTTACACTGTAGACTCTAACGGTGAGACCATACTGCTCAGCACGCACGTGTTAGTCACTGCTCACGAGCGCAGCACATTGGGAGTTAGTTATTTATTTTACATTACACTCATTTTTGACTGTAAATGTATTCTAAAACACTCAAAGGTTCTGCATTCAATTCACATATTCGTCAAAAGTGTTTAAAGTATATTTAAGGTATCAAAAACTACGTTTTATATGCTTTTTTTTGTTTTGTTTTTAATCGGCCGATTAAATCGTAATCGTAATTTTTCTCTGAAAATAATCTGCATCGCCATCGGCACTCAAAAATCAATATCGGTCGGGCCCTAGTCCAGAGCACATGAGACCCCCTCTACAGGGTCTAGACCCCCCCTTCAGGATCTATACCCCCTCCACCTAACTAATCTACAGGGGATTGGATTTGGTTAATATGGTTTAGATAATGCATCAGGTTTGAGAGTTCCTCGTACAACAATCGAATCGCTAATCCAAATGAATCGGGACCTTATGAATCGGAATCGATGCTCTAAATCGGTGGCACTGCCCGGCCCTGATCCGTACCTGATCTCGTTGTTGATGGCGTCCAGCTGCTCCTGCAGCATCAGGGCCAGGGTCTGGGCGTCCGCCTGGCCCCCAGGGGACAGCAGGTCCACAGAGCTGAACATGGTCTCTCGGTCCTCCTCTAGGTCCGAGGCCTCCATGTCGCTCTCGAAGGCCTGGGCCACGTTGGCCAGCACGTTGGCCTGCTGCACACGCTCCCACTCCTGCTCGTTCAGAGTCTGCACCTGGGGCCACGGGGAGGAGGGGCGAGAAGGCGGAGCGGGGAGGGGGCGAGAGAAGGAGGGGAGGAAGGGAGGAGGAGAGTGGGACCAGGCCGAGGGGAGAGAGGAGGAGGGGAGGGGAGGAAGGGAGGAGGAGAGTTGAGCCGGACCGAGGGGAGAGAGGAGGAGGGGAGGAAGGGAGGAGGAGAGTGGAGCCGGACCGAGGGGAGAGAGGAGGAGGGGAGGAAGGGAGGAGGAGAGTGGAGCCGGACCGAGGGGACAGAGGAGGAGGGGAGGGGAGGAAGGGAGGAGGAGAGTGGAGCCGGACCGAGGGGACAGAGGAGGAGGGGAGGAAGGGAGGAGGAGAGTGGAGCCGGACCGAGGGGAGAGAGGAGGAGGGGAGGAAGGGAGGAGGAGAGTGGAGCCGGACCGAGGGGACAGAGGAGGAGGGGAGGAAGGGAGGAGGAGAGTGGAGCCGGACCGAGGAGAGAGAGGAGGAGGGGAGGAAGGGAGGAGGAGAGTGGAGCCGGACCGAGGGGACAGAGGAGGAGGGGAGCCGGGAGAAGATATGCGATGCAGTAACCAGATAAGAGGCAGAGAGGCAGAGAGGCCGAGAGGCAGAGAGGCCGAGAGGCAGAGAGGCCGAGAAAGGACAAAGAGGTTGAAGAAGGGATAGAAAGAGAGAAGGTGGAGAATGTTGAAACAGCTCACACAAGAAGACCAGAGCAAATGAACAGCTATGCATGGATAGACTTTTTCTACACTGAAATGCTTTAGAATAAGCAACTAAGTAACAGTCTCAGTCATTACACTGACTTACATGTCGCTGATGTCCAGAGTAGAGGCAAATAGAGAGAGATAAAGAGACAGAGACAATCAGCAGACAGAACCCAAACATGAGCGCCAAGGCAAAAGAATGGAGCCTTTGGTAACAATGCACATCAAATCAGTTGCCCCTAACCCTCATTCAAGTTTCATATTCAGAATAATGTCTTGTATATATATTATGTACCCCAAAAAAAATTGTTTTGCTACTATCTGTTCACTCCAAATCAAGGATAGGCCAAGCATGGTATTTATAAACATTGATGGATTGACCTTTCAACACAAGCAAAACAGCTACATAACAAGGATTAGAAAGGTGATGGATCAGGATTAGAATACGTAGACCGGGAGGACTATCAATTCTTTGGTCCCTAAATGGTCTCTCTAACATAAGTCATCAGGCCTGGTCTCTCTAACAGAACTCATCAGGTCTGGTCTCTCTAACAGAACTCATCAGGTCTGGTCTCTCTAACAGAATTCATCAGGTCTGGTCTCTCTCTAACAGAACTCATCAGGTCTGGTCTCTCTCTAACAGAACTCATCAGGTCTGGTCTCTCTCTAACAGAACTCATCAGGTCTGGTCTCTCTCTAACAGAACTCATCAGGTCTGGTCTCTCTAACAGAACTCATCAGGTCTGGTATCTCTAACAGAACTCATCAGGTCCGGTCTCTCTAACAGAACTCATCAGGTCTGGTCTCTCTCTAACAGAACTCATCAGGTCTGGTCTCTCTAACAGAACTCATCAGGTCCGGTCTCTCTAACAGAACTCATCAGGTGTGTAACAATCCTGCCACTGGATGTTCCGTCGTCACCCATCTGTCTTTTCAGAGTTCATTGAGATCTTACCTTAGAAGGCTCATCTCGGAGTGCCGCCACCCGCCCCTTCTGGGGTCTTCTTAGCACCAGGGCGCCACCGTAGTGGTCAGAGTTACTGTCAATCATGGAGGAGGCGGACACTGGGTACCTAAAGTCTGGGGTGCTTGAGAGGAGGGATCGTCTGAGAGATTCACAAAAGAAAGACACGTGTGAGATACAGTAACAAGGCCAACGGTCGGCCAACGGTCGGCCAACGGTCGGCCAACGGTCGGCCAACGGTCGGCCAACGGTCGGCCAACGGTCGGCCAACGGTCGGCCAACGGTCGGCCAACGGTCGGCCAACGGTCGGCCAACGGTCGGCCAACGGTCGGCCAACGGTCTCCTTGGGCTCCTTACCCATGTAACAACGAGTTACTCCTGCTCCTGCCCTGCTCGCTCTCTGCCCTCATCGTCTCCATCTCAATCAGGAGCTGCTCCTGCGGGGGGGGGGGAGTCACCAAGGACCGGCTTTAAGACAGACACACGGCCTGTCCTCCAACACTGGCCTGAGGACCACCGCGGTCTAAGAACGTCTGCACTGGTCTCTGAGGACCACCGCGGTCTAAGAACGTCTGCACTGGTCTCTGAGGACCACCGCGGTCTAAGAACGTCTGCACTGGTCTCTGAGGACCACCGCGGTCTAAGAACGTCTGCACTGGTCTCTGCACAACAGTGTTAGCGATGAGAACAGTGATTACCTTTTCATGGTGCGACTCCTCGATCAGCTTCTTGGTGTGGTCCAGCTCCCTTATCAAGGAGTTCTGTCAGACATGGAAAGAGCTTAGCTGAGCCGTTCAGGCTGACGTATGGGACTAACATGATGAGCACATTATTATTTAGGGAGAGCACAGTGAGCTCCATTCTCCCGCACCTTGTCCTCCAGGGCGGACATCCTCTCCTTGAGGTGGAGCTGCAGCCTCTCGTTGGATTCCGACAGGAGCTTATCCACCGTCTCAGACAAACGCTTGTTGTGCTCTTCGTTCATCTTCTCTCGTTGCCGTGCCTACAAAGATAGAAAACATGGAAATAAAAGCATCTGGTTGGGCTGTGTTTAAGTAGAAAGGGACCAAGAGAACTCGGCTGATATAATAACTAGATCAGCTGGTCTGTACAGCTTTATGGTTTAGAACTAGATCAGCTGGTCTGTACAGGGCTTTATGGTTTAGAACTAGATCAGCTGGTCTGTACAGGGCTTTATGGTTTAGATCAGCTGGTCTGTACAGCTTTATGGTTTAGATCAGCTGGTCTGTACAGGGCTTTATGGTTTAGAACTAGATCAGCTGGTCTGTACAGGGCTTTATGGTTTAGATCAGCTGGTCTGTACAGCTTTATGGTTTAGAACTAGATCAGCTGGTCTGTACAGGGCTTTATGGTTTAGAACTAGATCAGCTGGTCTGTACAGGGCTTTATGGTTTAGAACTAGATCAGCTGGTCTGTACAGCTTTATGGTTTAGATCAGCTGGTCTGTACAGGGCTTTATGGTTTAGAACTAGATCAGCTGGTCTGTACAGGGCTTTATGGTTTAGAACTAGATCAGCTGGTCTGTACAGGGCTTTATGGTTTAGAACTAGATCAGCTGGTCTGTACAGGGCTTTATGGTTTTCCCACCCTGATGAGTTCCTGGTGCTTCTCCTCCAACTGGGCCTCCATCTGCCTCAGCCTCTCCTCCACGTTGCCATGGCGCTCCTCTGCCTGAAGGGATCAAAGTCACAGGTCATGCCAAACGGCTCAACATCATATTATTTTGACAGGTGACTCGAGGTAGCTTTCATCACCTGAACCTGAGCGCTTTGGGTTGGTGAAATCCTCCATATAATTTGTATTTTTTATATCATTGATCTTAATGCTTTCTCAGACCCCTCACTCAGGATGACCCCTACGGTTGTCTGCATCGCTATCCTGAAGTGTAGAACACATTGGCCCAACCGTTGGGAGACTCTGTTCGGGACACCGCGCGGACGGTGTCTGGTCCAATCCCCATGCAGTCTGAGAGGGTTGGGGTTGGCGGGGGTGGACTCTGATTGGTTGTGTACTAGTTGTGACTAGGTGCTAGCGAATCAGCGTGGTGTGTCGGAGGGGCGGAAGTGACGATGGTAAACAAATCATTGGACAGAGACGGCGCAGAGTTACAAACTACACTTAGTCGCATCGCATTTTTGGGATATTTCTACATATTTCTGGAGGCCATGCCTGCGTGGACCGCGCTGTTATTCTAATCTGATTAACTATAGCCTGCACTCCCTTCCGTAATTTTCGTCATCTCCCACAAGCGCAGAACATAAACGCTACCATGTAGTTGGAAGTAGTCTTCGCAGCGTGCGTCAATGCAACTTTTCTGTCGAACGGTTCAGACGAGAGGCAATGGAATGGTTGGTTAAAGGCTGTTGGCCTTTGGTTTGAGTCTGGGCGGTTTGTGGGCCCCTAAATTACTAGCCGCAGTGCAGATAGATGCGTTCCTGCTTCCTTCATCCTCCGTACCTGGTTGAACCAGCATCTTAAAGGAGGTCACTTCCAGGCCGTTAAAAGAGGTGATGCTTTCTGCAGTCCTATAGGGTTAGGAGGTGATGCTCTGTGGTCCTATAGGGTTAGGGTTAGGGTCCCGGTACCTTGGTGAGGGCGGCCACTCTCTGGGCCAGCTCCGCCTCCACCTCAGGCAGCGTCTCCGCCTTGCGGATGGTCTGCTGCAGCTTCTGCTCAGCCAGCTCCAGCTTCTCCTGGACGTGTCGGTTCCTCTCCTCCATCTGTTCCAACAGAACAGAGCGTTCCTATTCAGACACTTCAGGAATGGTTGGCCTGACGATGGAAGTGACTGTCCTGCGTTGATGAGGACAGCAGTCACACGGAGCGATGCCAAGAAAGACGTCTGCTGACAGCACTACACTTTACCAACTGGATTTAATATTTTATAGACCCACACATTGGATAGAATACGCCCTGCAACTTGGTCATAACCTCAGTAGGGTTAGGGTTCAACTCGGTCATAACCTCAGTAGGGTTAGGGTTCAACTTGGTCATAACCTCAGTAGGGTTAGGGTTCAACTTGGTCATAACCTCAGTTAGGGTTAGGGTTCAACTCGGTCATAACCTCAGTTAGGGTTAGGGTTCAACTTGGTCATAACCTCAGTAGGGTTAGGGTTCAACTTGGTCATAACCTCAGTTAGGGTTAGGGTTCAACTTGGTCATAACCTCAGTTAGGGTTAGGGTTCAACTTGGTCATAACCTCAGTAGGGTTAGGGTTCAACTTGGTCATAACCTCAGTTAGGGTTAGGGTTCAACTCGGTCATAACCTCAGTTAGGGTTAGGGTTCAACTTGGTCATAACCTCAGTAGGGTTAGGGTTCAACTTGGTCATAACCTCAGTAGGGTTAGGGTTCAACATGGTCATAACCTCAGTTAGGGTTAGGGTTCAACTTGGTCATAACCTCAGTTAGGGTTAGGGTTCAACTTGGTCATAACCTCAGTTAGGGTTAGGGTTCAACATGGTCATAACCTCAGTAGGGTTAGGGTTTAACTCGGTCATAACCTCAGTTAGGGTTCAACATGGTCATAACCTCAGTTAGGGTTAGGGTTTAACTTGGTCATAACCTCAGTTAGGGTTAGGGTTCAACTTGGTCATAACCTCAGTTAGGGTTAGGGTTCAACTCGGTCATAACCTCAGTTAGGGTTCAACTTGGTCATAACCTCAGTTAGGGTTAGGGTTCAACTTGGTCATAACCTCAGTTAGGGTTAGGGTTCAACATGGTCATAACCTCAGTTAGGGTTAGGGTTCAACATGGTCATAACCTCAGTTAGGGTTAGGGTTCAACTTGGTCATAACCTCAGTTAGGGTTAGGGTTCAACATGGTCATAACCTCAGTTAGGGTTAGGGTTCAACATGGTCATAACCTCAGTAGGGTTAGGGTTCAACATGGTCATAACCTCAGTTAGGGTTAGGGTTTAACTTGGTCATAACCTCAGTTAGGGTTAGGGTTTAACTTGGTCATAACCTCAGTTAGGGTTAGGGTTCAACTTGGTCATAACCTCAGTTAGGGTTAGGGTTCAACTCGGTCATAACCTCAGTTAGGGTTCAACTTGGTCATAACCTCAGTTATACAAGATAAATAATAGCAATAGTTGGTTGCTGCTGGTGGTTGGCCGTTCAAAATAAAAAAAAATGTCAGAGAGAGAGAACAAATGGCGGAGTGGGGGTTGGAATTGTAGAAAAGGGGGGAGGAAGAGGAAGCATTAACACCGATTAAAAAGAAAAGAAAGAACACCACACAAGACATTTCCATCTCACTGAACAAATGTTAAGAGAATGTTCAATCGCCCTGTGGCTTCCCATTCACTGCTCCGCAGCTCCCTGGGGGGACACAGCAGGGATTCATAATGGAGGGGGGGGGGGGGGAAGATGCTCAGGAGGCCAAGTAACTATAATAAACATGATGACCCATGTGCGGTACACAGAGCTCAGATACAGTAGAACAGATGTGTGGGCGGGATGCACTACCTGTCTGAAGAGGGAGTCCTTGTTGGCCACCTCATTCTCCAGTTTGTCATTGAGGTCGTGAACAGACGTGGCCTCTCTCTGGGCGGCGAGGTAACGCTTCTCCAGCGTGGTGATCCTCTCTTCCATGTCCTCCTTCTGGGCCATCGACTGCACATACAAACAATCACAAAGTTCGGCTTGGCTCCGGATGTCTCATCTCTACCTTCAGTTTCCACCGGCTTGGGGACAAAGTAGTTTACCGGTCACCAGTTAGTTAGAGAGGGATGATTGTCCGAACTTGGTCAAACTGGCTGCCAAATGATACACTTCTGATCCACTTCAACCAGTTTGTACTCTTAACACTTATTTTCTTGGACCTTACTCTATTCAGAATAGAGAAAGCCAAATATCATACATTTTGTATTAATTCTGTGAAGGAAAAGAATTGTGGGGAATGGGTTATATACAACATATATGAGGCCCATGTCAGATAAAGGTTATATGTTCAACATGTGTTAAGCCCGTGTCAGATCAAGGTTATATGTTCAACATGTACAAAGCCTGGGTCAAATAAAGATTATACACAATATGTTTGAAGCCCGTGTCAGATAAAGGTTATATATATATATATATATATATATATATATATATATATAAACTGTAGTCTCTCCATTACCTCTCTCAGGTCTCTCTGCAGCCGTGTGTTCATGTCCTCAGACTTGATGAGGTCCTTGCGGGCCGTGTCCAGGTCCTCCTCCAGCTCGCTGATGCGTGAGGACATGGCCGCCATGCGCTCCTTCATCTGGCCCAGGTCAGAGGTCTGTCGCTCCACCACCTCCTGCAGCTCCACCACCCGCCCGGCGCCTGAACCGCAGTCGTCCTCGAGACCCAGGGAGCCGTCCGAAGAACGCTGGACAAGGGGTGGTCAATGCAGACCTAATTAACAAGGCTTACAGGGTAGGGCGTTGGGCAAAGGGTTACGGGACGGTCCATATGCTTAGGTTAGGGCTGACCCTAACCTAAGTGTTAGGGTAAGGGTTGGGGCTGACCCTAACCCTAACCCTTACCCTAACACTTAGGTTAGGGCTGACCCTAACCTAAGTGTTAGGGTAAGGGTTGGGGCTGACCTTAACCCTTACCCTAACACTTAGGTTAGGCCTGACCCTAACCTAAGTGTTAGGGTAAGGGTTGGGGCTGACCCTAACCCTTACCCTAACACTTAGGTTAGGGCTGACCCTAACCTAAGTGTTAGGGTAAGGGTTGGGGCAGGATAAGGTGAGCCTCACCTTGCCGTTAGTGCTCGCTACATTCTCAGAGTTGTGGTTGAGCTCGTGGGTTCCGTCTAAAAGCCCTCTCTTTTGGATGCTCTGTTCCCTGAGGTATGCCACCTAAAATGATTGAGAGAAAATAGAAATGAAAAGGTAAGGCACAGTCCAACTAAACCTTTTTACACTGCTAAATATGCCCGTCTTTTGCACGCCTTTTTCCCGGCATGGTCCGCAGGTTTACACTGACCGAGGTAATTTAACGGCCTGAATTGGCATCCCAATTTAACCTCTCGGACCCTACACATATTGCCGGTTTCATTTTCATGTAAATGCGATTAGCTGGTTCCGCAGTTCCAGGGGCGGGACTTGGCTAGGTGTTGCTGCACTGTCTCTCCAACAGAGACAACGCAGCGATATCAACATGATTAGTTCTAACTGGAGAGACGGTAAAATGCACTGCTGACCATCATGGAAGAGAAGGTGATGCAGTCGCATTTAACGAAGACGGGAAAGATGGTGCGATTTACGAGAGTACCAGAGGAACGTTCCTTACGAGGCTTTTGTCAGGATAAAAAAATAAGTGGTCAGAAAAATAAAGAATAAGTTGGCGTTTTTGCACTTGAAAATAGTTAATGGCGTTTGTAGCCTACACTCAGACGTATACTCATTCTTGCATGCGAGTGTCTTGAATCATGAAAAAATAAAAACACTTGGGGTATGCAGATTATCCTAAAGAGGTCTACTCTCCAAGCGTAGCCCTGCATTCTCCATTGAGCCTAGAAAGCCGGCTCTGTGACGAAGAGGGATTATACCCCCTCTGTGTTACAAAGGCAAGACAGCGAAATTGCAGGGCATGTGAAGCCAGCGGAGGAGTGTAAAAATGCCTACTACAAAATAACTGCTTTAAAGATAAGACTATGCATAGCTCAAGTGTAAGTGCAGCGTCACCCATCGAGAATCTATTGAGATACTTACGATGATCTCTAGTCTACACCACAACTATGATTGGTATACTTTGAAGGTGAAGATGCCACACAAGAAAATAACAGCAGGACTCTACAACTGTAGAACGTAGCGTAGCGTAATAGCTCACTCATTGTCTGCTCAGGGACCAGAGACCAGGACAGTGGGTCTGACTGCACTATGAGACCAGAGACCAGGACAGTGGGTCTGACTGCACTATGAGACCAGAGACCAGAGACCAGGACAGTGGGTCTGACTGCACTATGAGACCAGAGACCAGGACAGTGGGTCTGACTGCACTATGAGACCAGAGACCAGAGACCAGGACAGTGGGTCTGACTGCACTATGAGACCAGAGACCAGAGACCAGGACAGTGGGTCTGACTGCACTATGAGACCAGAGACAAGGACAGTGGGTCTGACTGCACTATGAGACCAGAGACCAGGACAGTGGGTCTGACTGCACTATGAGACCAGAGACCAGGACAGTGGGTCTGACTGCACTATGAGACCAGAGACCAGGACAGTGGCTCTGACTGCACTATGAGACCAGAGACCAGGACAGTGGGTTGACTGCACTATGAGACCAGAGACCAGGACAGTGGGTCTGACTGCACTATGAGACCAGAGACCAGAGACCAGAGACCAGAGACCAGGACAGTGGGTCTGACTGCACTATGAGACCAGAGACCAGAGACCAGGACAGTGGGTCTGACTGCACTATGAGACCAGAGACCAGGACAGTGGGTCTGACTGCACTATGAGACCAGAGACCAGGGCAGTGGGTCGGACAGCACTGTGTGCTCAGAGACCAGGAATAAAGAAGGCATCAAGCAGGAAGCCGAGACGGAATATGGGTCAGTACTCTCCCAACATCATGTGCATGCGAGTGCGTGCGTGGGAGTGTGTGTAGCACTTACCTCTTTGTGGGACATAGTGAGCTGTTCTTCTAAGGCGCTACATCTTTCCAAGGCTACGCGTAGTCGCTCCCGCACCTGCATCACAAAACAAGGACTCAGAACCGCTTCTAAGAGCAACAACACTGGTTGAGTGTGTGCACGTGTATGACCCTCCTCACTGTAGGGCCTTACCTTTTCATCGAGGGCTTTGTGGTGTTCGAACAGGGATTTGAGGGCTTTGAGGACCTCCACCTCGCTGGAGACACCGGCCGGAGACTGGGTCTGTCTCTTCACCACCGTCATCCTTAGACTGCGCTCGTGGCGGGACACCAGGCACTCCAGATGCTCCAGCAACAGCTGGGAACACATCAGGCTTCACTTCAAACTCAAAACCTTTTGCAGCATTTGTAACCAGTTACAGCATTGACAGCTTTAGGGGCCACTCACACTAGGGCCGTTTGCCTGTTCCGTGCTGCAGGAAGATTCAGCACGATTCCCCCCCTCCCCACTCCCCCCGCTGGCCCGTGGTCACACTGCTCCCAAAGGCCGTGGCGTGGGCACGATAGCTCCTTCATACATACGTCATCACGTCGTAATACGATAAATACGTCATCACGAAGCGTCCTCGCCGCCATAACAACAACGGAGATCAACAACGTGAATGCTGTCGTCGGCCCAAATTTCAAGTAAACACTCGACTTCACTATCGCACCAACGTAAACCCACTCGTGAACCGCTTGCCGCCATTGTTTGAAATGATTGTTGTGGGGAAGAAGGGCATGGACCTATAAAGAAAGAAGGGTCGCGCAAGGACTACGTCATCCAGCTCACGTTGCGTATCCGCGCGTGTGCGAGTGTCATCTCATTAGCATTAGGGTTGCTGTGGTCTGGACATTTTCACACCGAGTAATACGCTTGTGTCAACACCGGTATTACCGGTAACGGTGTTAACTTTGAAACTACATCTTCTCCGTAAACTCTCCACTCACACTCGGTGACAGCGGCTGGCAGCGCGCCAATTCTTTGCGTCTTATAATTAAGCAATAAAACACGACAGGCTGTGGTATGTGCTCATTATACCACTGTTGTTCGGGTTAGTGTTAGACGTTGTTCCGCGCGACGCGCAGCGGAGGGCCGGCGACCCCCTTCACAGTGGTATAATGAGCACATTTTTTTTAAGTTACCACTGACTGCAGTGATCTATTGCTTTTATACAACGGTTACTATTATGGCAAAACGAAAGTCATAGACACACTACATTTAAAAAAAAAAAAAAGTCAAAGTAGCTGTTTTATTAAAGAATACAAAAAAGTAGTCCCTCCTGGCTGCCTTCAAAATGCACGACGGTCGCCATGCAACACACTTTAGCGTCCCTCCGAGAGAAGGCTCGGCTAGAGCGGTTCGCCGGCAATATATCCTATGGAGCAGTTCACTCGCCGTGTGCCTAAGCTTTCGTTAGTCTCTCCATCACCTTGCTCACTCCCGGAGTAACAACATTTACACCCTCTCCATTATTCAAAATATTTTTTACTTTGTAACTGTTTCTACTTCCAGGCGCGGAGTGATATGCAAACTTTCACAAAATGATTGGGCGTCATAGCAGTTATGTATACGCTAATTATACAACAGTTAGGAACCAATCAGATCGCTGGATTTAAGCCACCCGTTGTATAACATTCTATATATAATAGTATAATATAATTTTATATATCATAATATCACGGCCAAAAGCTGTGTGCGCCTCCGGATGGCCGTGGCGCGGGGAGCTCACGTAGGGATTGGGCTTCGGGGGGTTTGTTTACCGGCGTTGCTATGGTTACCGGTCTTGTAAGGAAAGCGCGTCAATTCTCGGCGAGCCAATTCTCTCCTGCACAGAGCAGAACTGTGAGCTATTCTACACATTTAAATTTTCTTAATTATAATTATATTAATTTTTTTGCTGAATTTGTTTTTTATTACAAAAAAAAACTCGGTGTTGCCGGTAACACTTGTAATACCGTATACCGCGTAGGGCTGGGGGTAAACGATTATTTATTAAACGATTAATCGGGCGATTATTTCATCGATTAGTCGACTAATCTAATGACTAATTGGATGGTTATCTATTTCTGTTGCTCGATTAATAAAAACCATAATGTATCTCAAATAAATACCAAAAAATTCTTAATAATATACTTTTAATATACAATTAATATACTAAATAAAATAGTTTCACTGTTATACAAAATGAAAGGCCAGCCGTGCTCAAATCTGCCAGTGTGAGTGTGGCCAGTCTGGCCAGGCCAGGCCAATTTGGCCACTTGGGAGAGGTGTGCTGCTACGGTACGGGCCGCTACGGTACAGATGCTAATGAGCCGACACGCGCAGTCGCGCACACGCACGGCTACGCAACCTGAGCTGGATGACATATAGTCCATGCGACGACCACGGACATAATAAAGGCGACGAGCCTTCTTTCCCATTAAACGGTAAACATATATCCAAATAAGCAACAGACTCAGCAAAGTGCGAACTGTGTTCTCTGTGTTGTTGTCCATTGTCCTCGAAAATCGTCGACGGAGAAATTTAACGTCGACGAATTTTTGACGTCGACATCATCGACGCGTCGCTACAGCTCTACCACGGCAACCCTAATTAGCATCTGTACTTTGGCCACGGCACACAGACTTTAGTATGCAAATGAGCTCGGGCACGGGGCCGCGGCCCTAGTGTGAGTGGCCCCTCAATGCTGTAAATATCCTGCTATCCAAGGAGAAAACGGGATTTGATCTAGCCCATAATGTTAGAGACCTGTGGCTAGATGAAGGGGAATAGTCTAATGAAGATCTGCATAATAATTAGAGTATGGTGGTTGTCAGACTGTGTTTAGATGACAGAGTATGATTCAGTCAAGTGCCTTTGGTTGAAAGGCACTTACTATGAACCTCTCTAATCTATCCAGTGTACAGCCACCCTTAACCTTTGTTAATGTTTCCCTCCCCCATGTACAACCATCAAATCTCTGTCCCCCCTAATGAACCTCTCCATCAGTGGACAGCTCCCCCCTTAACCTCTGTCCCCCCTTAACCTCTGTCCCCCCTAATGAACCTCTCTATCAGTGGACAGCCTTAACCTTCCCTCCACCATGTTCACCCTTTATATCTCTGCTCGATGATTCAACCAGAAACCTTGCTGTCGGGAGTTTCTTAGAATAATAATTTATCATCACTGCGAAAACAATTCAGATGGTTCTGAAATTGCTGAATCCATAAATGAAACCATGATCCCAGAAACTTTAGAGTTACAAAAATATATGAAATAGCAACAGGCTTCAGGAAAAGTAATCGAAACATCACATTGAATTATCTTCAAAAGTCAAACAGCGGGGATACCGACATTCTCCTCAAACCCACAGATGAGTTAGGATTAGGTGTCTAGGGTTAGGGTTAGGTGTCTAGGGTTAGGGTTAGGATTAGGTGTCCAGGAGCCTGCGGTCATCTCTGGGTCATTGGCCAGGCTACATCTCCTGCCGTAGGGCAGGTGACCACCTACCCGTGTGTTGTTCCTCTCAGCCTTCAGCTCAGCAATCTCCTCCTCCTTCTCCAGTAGATGCTCTCGACAAACGTTCACCTCCTTAGTCAGTGCAGCAAATTCCTAAAAACAGAAATCAAGAAAACCTCATGTTTTTGTTTACTATTTGGAGGGAAAAATGGACAGTCAATTGGACATTTAATTCATTCCATTAGTGGTGCAACGGTTCACGGGTTACCCTGATCCGTACGGATCAACCCTCACGTTTAGGGACGCAAGTGATCCGCGGATCGGATATTTGCAAATAATTGATTCATAACAAAAAGCTACACCCACATCTAACAAACGACACCGACAGCTAACAAGCTACACCCACAGTTAGTAAGCAACAACGACAGCTAACCGGCTACACCCACAGTTAGTAAGCAACAACGACAGCTAACAAGCTACACCCACAGTTAGTAAGCAACAACGACAGCTAACAAGCTACACCCACAGTTAGTAAGCAACAACGACAGCTAACCAGCTACACCCACAGTTAGTAAGCAACAACGACAGCTAACCGGCTACACCCACATTTCAATATTGGATATCATTATTGGATATCCAATACCCAATAATAATATCCAATAATGATTTTCTAGCTTTCTCCCGTATGACAAAGCTTTGGCTGCTCACATGGTAGCACTGCACATATTTTTAGAATTGATAGAATTAGAATTAGAATTGAAATGCTAGTGGGATAGTGGCATTTTTTTTTTTTTAAGTTAACCAGTTACACCCACAGCTTACCAGCTACACCAACAGCTAACTAGAGTGATGCTTTGTCGTCAAGCTTCAGAAGTTTATATTTGTTTAATATTCATTTATTTTAATTTCTAGTCTAAGTTATGTTAGATTAATGCATTTTATCTCATCTTGCTTCTAAATCCTGTTACGGTATAGCTTGTAAAACTGGGAAAAGTATTTATTTCGCTGTATAATTTATTGAACTGGAGAATCAGAGACATGTACGCCCGATCTGAACCCTGAATGGCATCCGGATCTCAATGCTACGGGCCAAACCAATCGAAGCAGGCTGGAGAATAGACGTATGCAGCTACTGGTTACGTCCTACTGCAGTGTTCCACAGCTCCACCTAGCCCCTGTACGACTCTACACATGCCTTTTCCCTGTTCAGCCCCTCAGAACACATGTGAAGGCTGCCTGGTGATACTCCAACCAATCCCAAATCAGTCTAGAAAGAAGTGCGGCCCCAGGTTACTCACTTCAGGGAAACTACGATTAGTTTCCATCTAACGTCATGACCGTTTGCAACTTATAAAGCATTCTTTCTCCGTTCTGCACACATTCTCCATTTTCTTTCAAATACAATTATATAGATACCATCTATCTATATCTGTGTATCTGTACAATATATTTTTTTAGTTTTCCTGAACTGATAAACTCCCTCAATCCATCCATCTATCTATATGAGTAGGAGGGATTCTCTCCTTCAGTCTCATTCTCTCTCCCCTTTGGCCTCCCAGCCACTTCTGTGACTGGCAGCCATTCTGCTGTGCCAGAGAGGCAGAAAGGGGATGATTTGCTAGGGTCAAAGCCCTTTGACCAATAGGGGACCAGACGGGGCGGGCCTTGAGGTAATTACAGGGAGGCTTGCTCCTACATTCCAGAGCCTTGGGTTGAGTGGTACAGGGTTGAGTGGTACGGCCTCCTAAAGACTTTTCTCTCCCACTGATCATTACACTAAATTAACTTTTCCTCACTTGAGTCTAGCATGTATGAATGCACTCATGCTGATATAAGGCCAGGCCATTGTGAGTGTAGGTAGGGTCCCCAGGATCCCAATGTATTAAAAAGGTCCACACTTCACATCTTTGAATATATACATATATATATATATATAATGTATATATTATACAATATTGTCTTTCAACCCTTTGATATGTGATTCTCCTGTGAACTCAAACTGCTGTGGAGACATACATCTTTTGGCACTATCCTTCAAGACATTTTACGGTGCTCTTTTAATCCTGAAAGGGTCCAACCTTCTAACTGGGAGCGGATCAATCTCACACATTGCAACTTGAAAGCCAACAGCGGTTGTAAACGCGGATGTGGACTGGTGAATAAGTTAACTTGACTAATACACGAAATCAAGAGACCATGAAGATGGGGTAGGGTTAGGGTTACCCTTACCTTACCCAAGATTGGGGGTACCCCACCTACTGAATCACAGTTCATAATTCATTGATTATGGGATAGTGTTATGGCATTGGCCTTTTAATAAGTCAAAAGATTATGTAGGTTAGATTATGGATTTATACTAAATCAAAGAAAATAAATTAGAGGAGTAGAATAATGAAAAACCATCATGTTAATGTTATTATATCAACATACTTCCATTAACATGGATGCCATGAACTAAACACAAATTCTAACATTGTACTGTGTGCGCGCGTGTGTGTGTGCGTGTGCGCGTGTGTGTGTGTGTGTGTGTGTGTGTGTGTGTGTGTGTCTTAGTTACTGAGCAGTGAGTTTAGCTTAGTGACCCGTTGGTAGAAGAGATCTGGGCTGCCCTATAAGCCGGCCAACAGGGAGGGTGGATTAAGGGGGCATGGATATGTGTGCCAACCTCTTAAAGAAACAGTTCATCAAAACATGGAGGACCCTAAACACAATGGTTCAGGGATAACGCAGCCAAAGCCCTTATCATCGCGTATGTCGCATCCTGTAATTCCAAATGCTTTCAGAACCTTGTTATGTCCTACATTTTACAGCTTTCTGGCTTAGAGTGCACTAGGATACCAGCGAAGAATATTCATTGAGCACAACAGTTTAGGTGAAGCCCCTTTCACATACGCAATCTACCCCAGAAATGTTCCAAAACATTTCCTGCATTGGATCATTGACTTGAAACAGGAATCGAAATGGCAGGAAATCTTTACCAAAGATTTTTCACACTAAGACCAAGAACTAAGTTCCAGAACACTGACGATAACAAGAACAGCTGTGAAATAATGCAGTCGCATCCCCCGTAGAGGCATGTCGGGACACTTTCAAGTGGAGAAAGTGAGCCAATCACAGGGCTCCTCTGATGAGGTACTTCAATCCGCTAATGTTGACCTTAACGGGCCAATACACATTCGATAACAATATCATTACAGCTTCTTTTTTTCCAAACAATTACATTTTTTCAAAAATGTCTTGAATCTGGACAGATTCCGATGCAAGGTTTAGGGTTAGGGCTATGGTTAGGGTTAGCTCCTCCCAGTCCGCAGTCCAGAAGTGCTGCACTGGCCCATCTATTCCGCCATCGCTATGATGTTCCAGAACATAGCTGCATGTGTGAATTGTGAAAATCACCAGCAGAGCCTGAAAGGATATCCCCGTAATTCACAGGGAACCATGTGAACTGCTTAGGTCAATTTCAGTATTTAGAGCCTTTAGATTGAATCATCTACCCACTGCATTGCTTACATAGCCACAATTACATCTTCCACAACAACACGTTGAATTGGAATAGCTTCAACATTTAAATAACGAATATATTACTACAAAATTAAATAAAAAGGTTCCGTTGACAGGTTTTGAAAGGATGACACAATCTCTTTACATTGAGAAACATCATTGATACCCTGATCAACACCCCATAAGAAGAAACATCACTAACACCTGATACGACCCCCCATAAGAAGAAACATCACTAACACCTGATACGACCCCCCATAAGAAGAAACATCACTAACACCTGATACGACCCCCCATAAGAAGAAACATCACTAACCCCTGATACGACCCCCCATAAGAAACATCACTAACCCCTGATACGACCCCCCATAAGAAGAAACATCACTAACACCTGATACGACCCCCCATAAGAAGAAACATCACTAACACCTGATACGACCCCCCATAAGAAGAAACATCACTAACACCTGATACGACCCCCCATAAGAAGAAACATCACTAACACCTGATACGACCCCCCATAAGAAGAAACATCACTAACCCCTGATACGACCCCCCATAAGAAACATCACTAACCCCTGATACGACCCCCCATAAGAAGAAACATCACTAACACCTGATACGACCCCCCATAAGAAGAAACATCACTAACACCTGATACGACCCCCCATAAGAAGAAACATCACTAACACCTGATACGACCCCCCATAAGAAGAAACATCACTAACACCTGATACGACCCCCCATAAGAAACATCACTAACACCTGATACGACCCCCCATAAGAAACATCACTAACACCTGATACGACCCCCCATAAGAAACATCACTAACCCCTGATACGACCCCCCATAAGAAGAAACATCACTAACACCTGATACGACCCCCCATAAGAAACATCACTAACACCTGATACGACCCCCCATAAGAAGAAACATCACTAACACCTGATACGACCCCCCATAAGAAACATCACTAACACCTGATACGACCCCCCATAAGAAACATCACTAACCCCTGATACGACCCCCC
Organism: Gadus macrocephalus; assembly: GCF_031168955.1. Classification (NCBI taxonomy): domain Eukaryota; kingdom Metazoa; phylum Chordata; class Actinopteri; order Gadiformes; family Gadidae; genus Gadus; species Gadus macrocephalus. The sequence continues at coordinate 101,634 of NC_082395.1, read as the reverse complement.
ATAAGAAGAAACATCACTAACCCCTGATACGACCCCCCATAAGAAGAAACATCACTAACCCCTGATACGACCCCCCATAAGAAGAAACATCACTAACACCTGATACGACCCCCCATAAGAAGAAACATCACTAACACCTGATACGACCCCCCATAAGAAGAAACATCACTAACACCTGATACGACCCCCCATAAGAAACATCACTAACACCTGATACGACCCCCCATAAGAAGAAACATCACTAACCCCTGATACGACCCCCCATAAGAAGAAACATCACTAACGCCTGATACGACCCCCCATAAGAAGAAACATCACTAACCCCTGATACGACCCCCCATAAGAAGAAACATCACTAACCCCTGATACGACCCCCCATAAGAAGAAACATCACTAACACCTGATACGACCCCCCATAAGAAACATCACTAACACCTGATACGACCCCCCATAAGAAGAAACATCACTAACACCTGATACGACCCCCCATAAGAAGAAACATCACTAACACCTGATACGACCCCCCATAAGAAACATCACTAACACCTGATACGACCCCCCATAAGAAGAAACATCACTAACACCTGATACGACCCCCCATAAGAAGAAACATCACTAACACCTGATACGACCCCCCATAAGAAACATCACTAACACCTGATACGACCCCCCATAAGAAGAAACATCACTAACACCTGATACGACCCCCCATAAGAAACATCACTAACACCTGATACGACCCCCCATAAGAAACATCACTAACCCCTGATACGACCCCCCATAAGAAACATCACTAACACCTGATACGACCCCCCATAAGAAGAAACATCACTAACCCCTGATACGACCCCCCATAAGAAGAAACATCACTAACCCGATACGACCCCCCATAAGAAGAAACATCACTAACCCGATACGACCCCCCATAAGAAGAAACATCACTAACCCCTGATACGACCCCCCATAAGAAACATCACTAACACCTGATACGACCCCCCATAAGAAGAAACATCACTAACACCTGATACGACCCCCCATAAGAAGAAACATCACTAACACCTGATACGACCCCCCATAAGAAGAAACATCACTAACCCCTGATACGACCCCCCATAAGAAGAAACATCACTAACCCCTGATACGACCCCCCATAAGAAACATCACTAACACCTGATACGACCCCCCATAAGAAGAAACATCACTAACCCCTGATACGACCCCCCATAAGAAGAAACATCACTAACCCCTGATACGACCCCCCATAAGAAGAAACATCACTAACCCCTGATACGACCCCCCATAAGAAACATCACTAACACCTGATACGACCCCCCATAAGAAGAAACATCACTAACCCCTGATACGACCCCCCATAAGAAGAAACATCACTAACACCTGATACGACCCCCCATAAGAAGAAACATCACTAACACCTGATACGACCCCCCATAAGAAGAAACATCACTAACCCCTGATACGACCCCCCATAAGAAACATCACTAACCCCTGATACGACCCCCCATAAGAAGAAACATCACTAACCCCTGATACGACCCCCCATAAGAAACATCACTAACCCCTGATACGACCCCCCATAAGAAGAAACATCACTAACCCCTGATACGACCCCCCATAAGAAGAAACATCACTAACCCCTGATACGACCCCCCATAAGAAACATCACTAACCCCTGATACGACCCCCCATAAGAAGAAACATCACTAACACCTGATACGACCCCGCATAAGAAGAAACATCACTAACCCCTGATACGACCCCCCATAAGAAACATCACTAACCCCTGATACGACCCCCCATAAGAAGAAACATCACTAACACCTGATACGACCCCCCATAAGAAGAAACATCACTAACACCTGATACGACCCCCCATAAGAAGAAACATCACTAACACCTGATACGACCCCCCATAAGAAGAAACATCACTAACCCCTGATACGACCCCCCATAAGAAACATCACTAACCCCTGATACGACCCCCCATAAGAAGAAACATCACTAACACCTGATACGACCCCCCATAAGAAACATCACTAACACCTGATACGACCCCCCATAAGAAGAAACATCACTAACACCTGATACGACCCCCCATAAGAAGAAACATCACTAACACCTGATACGACCCCCCATAAGAAGAAACATCACTAACACCTGATACGACCCCCCATAAGAAGAAACATCACTAACCCCTGATACGACCCCCCATAAGAAGAAACATCACTAACCCCTGATACGACCCCCCATAAGAAGAAACATCACTAACACCTGATACGACCCCCCATAAGAAGAAACATCACTAACACCTGATACGACCCCCCATAAGAAGAAACATCACTAACACCTGATACGACCCCCCATAAGAAACATCACTAACCCCTGATACGACCCCCCATAAGAAGAAACATCACTAACCCCTGATACGACCCCCCATAAGAAGAAACATCACTAACACCTGATACGACCCCCCATAAGAAGAAACATCACTAACCCCTGATACGACCCCCCATAAGAAGAAACATCACTAACCCCTGATACGACCCCCCATAAGAAGAAACATCACTAACACCTGATACGACCCCCCATAAGAAACATCACTAACACCTGATACGACCCCCCATAAGAAGAAACATCACTAACACCTGATACGACCCCCCATAAGAAGAAACATCACTAACACCTGATACGACCCCCCATAAGAAGAAACATCACTAACCCCTGATACGACCCCCCATAAGAAGAAACATCACTAACCCCTGATACGACCCCCCATAAGAAGAAACATCACTAACACCTGATACGACCCCCCATAAGAAGAAACATCACTAACACCTGATACGACCCCCCATAAGAAGAAACATCACTAACACCTGATACGACCCCCCATAAGAAACATCACTAACCCCTGATACGACCCCCCATAAGAAGAAACATCACTAACCCCTGATACGACCCCCCATAAGAAGAAACATCACTAACACCTGATACGACCCCCCATAAGAAGAAACATCACTAACCCCTGATACGACCCCCCATAAGAAGAAACATCACTAACCCCTGATACGACCCCCCATAAGAAGAAACATCACTAACACCTGATACGACCCCCCATAAGAAGAAACATCACTAACACCTGATACGACCCCCCATAAGAAACATCACTAACCCCTGATACGACCCCCCATAAGAAGAAACATCACTAACACCTGATACGACCCCCCATAAGAAGAAACATCACTAACACCTGATACGACCCCCCATAAGAAACATCACTAACCCCTGATACGACCCCCCATAAGAAGAAACATCACTAACACCTGATACGACCCCCCATAAGAAGAAACATCACTAACCCCTGATACGACCCCCCATAAGAAGAAACATCACTAACACCTGATACGACCCCCCATAAGAAACATCACTAACCCCTGATACGACCCCCCATAAGAAGAAACATCACTAACCCCTGATACGACCCCCCATAAGAAGAAACATCACTAACACCTGATACGACCCCCCATAAGAAGAAACATCACTAACCCCTGATACGACCCCCCATAAGAAGAAACATCACTAACACCTGATACGACCCCCCATAAGAAGAAACATCACTAACACCTGATACGACCCCCCATAAGAAGAAACATCACTAACACCTGATACGACCCCCCATAAGAAGAAACATCACTAACACCTGATACGACCCCCCATAAGAAGAAACATCACTAACACCTGATACGACCCCCCATAAGAAGAAACATCACTAACACCTGATACGACCCCCCATAAGAAGAAACATCACTAACACCTGATACGACCCCCCATAAGAAGAAACATCACTAACCCCTGATACGACCCCCCATAAGAAGAAACATCACTAACCCCTGATACGACCCCCCATAAGAAGAAACATCACTAACCCCTGATACGACCCCCCATAAGAAGAAACATCACTAACACCTGATACGACCCCCCATAAGAAACATCACTAACACCTGATACGACCCCCCATAAGAAGAAACATCACTAACACCTGATACGACCCCCCATAAGAAGAAACATCACTAACACCTGATACGACCCCCCATAAGAAGAAACATCACTAACCCCTGATACGACCCCCCATAAGAAGAAACATCACTAACCCCTGATACGACCCCCCATAAGAAACATCACTAACCCCTGATACGACCCCCCATAAGAAGAAACATCACTAACACCTGATACGACCCCCCATAAGAAGAAACATCACTAACACCTGATACGACCCCCCATAAGAAACATCACTAACCCCTGATACGACCCCCCATAAGAAGAAACATCACTAACACCTGATACGACCCCCCATAAGAAGAAACATCACTAACACCTGATACGACCCCCCATAAGAAGAAACATCACTAACACCTGATACGACCCCCCATAAGAAGAAACATCACTAACACCTGATACGACCCCCCATAAGAAACATCACTAACCCCTGATACGACCCCCCATAAGAAGAAACATCACTAACACCTGATACGACCCCCCATAAGAAACATCACTAACACCTGATACGACCCCCCATAAGAAACATCACTAACCCCTGATACGACCCCCCATAAGAAGAAACATCACTAACACCTGATACGACCCCCCATAAGAAGAAACATCACTAACACCTGATACGACCCCCCATAAGAAGAAACATCACTAACCCCTGATACGACCCCCCATAAGAAACATCACTAACCCCTGATACGACCCCCCATAAGAAGAAACATCACTAACACCTGATACGACCCCCCATAAGAAGAAACATCACTAACACCTGATACGACCCCCCATAAGAAGAAACATCACTAACCCCTGATACGACCCCCCATAAGAAACATCACTAACCCCTGATACGACCCCCCATAAGAAACATCACTAACACCTGATACGACCCCCCATAAGAAGAAACATCACTAACACCTGATACGACCCCCCATAAGAAGAAACATCACTAACCCCTGATACGACCCCCCATAAGAAGAAACATCACTAACACCTGATACGACCCCCCATAAGAAACATCACTAACCCCTGATACGACCCCCCATAAGAAACATCACTAACACCTGATACGACCCCCCATAAGAAACATCACTAACCCCTGATACGACCCCCCATAAGAAACATCACTAACACCTGATACGACCCCCCATAAGAAGAAACATCACTAACACCTGATACGACCCCCCATAAGAAGAAACATCACTAACACCTGATACGACCCCCCATAAGAAACATCACTAACACCTGATACGACCCCCCATAAGAAGAAACATCACTAACCCCTGATACGACCCCCCATAAGAAGAAACATCACTAACACCTGATACGACCCCCCATAAGAAACATCACTAACACCTGATACGACCCCCCATAAGAAGAAACATCACTAACACCTGATACGACCCCCCATAAGAAGAAACATCACTAACACCTGATACGACCCCCCATAAGAAGAAACATCACTAACACCTGATACGACCCCCCATAAGAAGAAACATCACTAACACCTGATACGACCCCCCATAAGAAGAAACATCACTAACACCTGATACGACCCCCCATAAGAAGAAACATCACTAACCCCTGATACGACCCCCCATAAGAAACATCACTAACCCCTGATACGACCCCCCATAAGAAGAAACATCACTAACACCTGATACGACCCCCCATAAGAAACATCACTAACACCTGATACGACCCCCCATAAGAAACATCACTAACCCCTGATACGACCCCCCATAAGAAGAAACATCACTAACACCTGATACGACCCCCCATAAGAAGAAACATCACTAACACCTGATACGACCCCCCATAAGAAGAAACATCACTAACACCTGATACGACCCCCCATAAGAAGAAACATCACTAACCCCTGATACGACCCCCCATAAGAAACATCACTAACCCCTGATACGACCCCCCATAAGAAGAAACATCACTAACCCCTGATACGACCCCCCATAAGAAACATCACTAACCCCTGATACGACCCCCCATAAGAAACATCACTAACCCCTGATACGACCCCCCATAAGAAGAAACATCACTAACCCCTGATACGACCCCCCATAAGAAGACTTCAGCACTGCAGTGTTCTGACTGCAGAGACAGCTTTGATCCTAACCCTAACCCTTTGCTTCACACATAAACACTGGTGGGCCAGGCCGAACCCTGACACCACATCAGTAGGCCTCTGTTGTGGGTTTGAGGGTTTGCACTGAAAAACTAATTTGCCTGCAGGGTAAATGCAGACAAAATCCACAGAAAGAGCCAGCATTAGTCATAGGCACGGACCGCCTCCTCCGTTCTGGCCACTCCAAACAACTGAGACCAATATGTTGCAGGCAGTCAAGAAAGGAATTCAGTAGCTCTAGATGGGCTAGACCGGGCAGGCTCGGCACAGCAGGAGCCAGTGGAAGGGAACAGGAAACTTTTACAAGGCAAAGCGCCTGTAAAGAGCCTTCCGTTCATAAACAGGCAGAGGAACCCTAACCCTTACGATGCTCTTCCACCAGAGGGTACGCCTTCGACCCAGCACGCCTCAGCCCAGTAGTGATGGCGCGGTATAGCTCAGCTCAGTTACGGCTCGCGTTTCCACCGCCGACAGTACCCTTATGGTAGGGCGGGGTTTAGGTCTGATGGCAATAGCCGCGGCAGCTACGTAAGCATCTTGACCTCATAGCAGCCTGACACAGTGTAGCCGGCTATTAAATCCAAGGAAAAGAAGAACACAACACAGGACGCCCAATAAGGACATCAAATTATTGCGCGACATTATCTTCAATAAACGGAGCATTCGCCGTTGTTCCTAAATACCTTGAGGGTTCTGTGTTTGTTTGTTATTATCCCTAACCCTAACAGGCAGAGGATCCCTAACAGGCAGAGGATCCCTAACAGGATCCCTAACAGGCAGAGGATCCCCAACAGGCAGAGGATCCCCAACAGGCAGAGGATCCCCAACAGGCAGAGGATCCCCAACAGGCAGAGGATCCCCAACAGGCAGAGGATCCCCAACAGGCAGAGGATCCCCAACAGGCAGAGGATCCCCAACAGGATCCCTAACAGGCAGAGGATCCCCAACAGGCAGAGGATCCCCAACAGGCAGAGGATCCCCAACAGGCAGAGGATCCCCAACAGGCAGAGGATCCCCAACAGGCAGAGGATCCCCAACAGGCAGAGGATCCCCAACAGGCAGAGGATCCCCAACAGGCAGAGGATCCCCAACAGGCAGAGGATCCCTAACAGGCAGAGGATCCCTAACAGGATCCCTAACAGGCAGAGGATCCCTAACAGGCAGAGGATCCCTAACAGGATCCCTAACAGGCAGAGGATCCCCAACAGGATCCCCAACAGGCAGAGGATCCCCAACAGGCAGAGGATCCCCAACAGGCAGAGGATCCCCAACAGGCAGAGGATCCCCAACAGGCAGAGGATCCCCAACAGGCAGAGGATCCCCAACAGGCAGAGGATCCCTAACAGGCAGAGGATCCCCAACAGGCAGAGGATCCCTAACAGGCAGAGGAACAGAGCGTGGAGACGTCATCGCATCGATTCAGACTAGATTGTGGTTGTGGAGTCATACCCTTGCAGCTATATAATTGTATTTAGTTTCAATAGGAATAAAGCCTTCAATGCAGAGATATATCCAAACAGTAAGCTTATTATTTAACCTATTTTATGCTCAATTAAATGTATATTAAATGGAGTGATCCATTTCTGAAATATCCACTCACCACAGACTTTGAGGGTTGTGGATTGTTATATCCCATTAATTAGAGTCAACCATTAATAACCCATTGATTACAAGTGGTCCAACTCCGAGCTCTGGGGCTAGTCAATGTCCGTGCCGCTGTCCTGGCTACATGTCCATAAAGAAAAAAAAAAAGCACTTCTTGAAGTCACATCTGGCTTAAAACGACATTAGCTCTATAATAAAAACAACATTAGCTCTATGCTAAAAACAACATTAGCTCTTTGCTAAAAACAACATTAGCTCTATGCTAAAAACAACATTAGCTCTATGCTAAAAACAACATTAGCTCTATGCTAACATCAGTTCACAACTTAAAACAAGTCTGCCTTTGTCTCCGTCTTTTTCCACACACTCCCACCCCTCAACTCTCCCCTCCTATATAGGGTTAGGGTTCACCACCCCTCAACTCTCCCCTCCTATATAGGGTTAGGGTTCACCACCCCTCAACTCTCCCCTCCTATATAGGGTTAGGGTTAACCACCCCTCAACTCTCCCCTCCTATATAGGGTTAGGGTTCACCACCCCTCAACTCTCCCCTCCTATATAGGGTTAGGGTTAACCACCCCTCAACTCTCCCCTCCTATATAGGGTTAGGGTTCACCACCCCTCAACTCTCCCCTCCTATTTGGGGTTAGGGTTCACCACCCCTCAACTCTCCCCTCCTATTTGGGGTTAGGGTTCACCACCCCTCAACTCTCCCCTCCTATATAGGGTTAGGGTTCACCACCCCTCAACTCTCCCCTCCTATATAGGGTTAGGGTTCACCACCCCTCAACTCTCCCCTCCTATATAGGGTTAGGGTTCACCACCCCTCAACTCTCCCCTCCTATATAGGGTTAGGGTTCACCACCCCTCAACTCTCCCCTCCTATATAGGGTTAGGGTTCACCACCCCTCAACTCTCCCCTCCTATATAGGGTTAGGGTTCACCACCCCTCAACTCTCCCCTCCTATATAGGGTTAGGGTTCACCACCCCTCAACTCTCCCCTCCTATATAGGGTTAGGGTTCACCACCCCTCAACTCTCCCCTCCTATATAGGGTTAGGGTTCACCACCCCTCAACTATCCCCTCCTATATAGTTTACACCAGCAAGATGTACTTTCCAGGGATTGATACTACAGGTTCCAAAAGGTTGAAGTGGAAGTGAGTGAGTGAGTCCAGTGAGTGAGTGAGTGAGTCTTATTTTGGACAATATGGTGCATAAAACAGGAAGATGCTAATCATTAAAGAACCTGTGGTGGGTTCAGGGTATTCACACAAGGAGTGGCTGGGGAAGTCCGGAGAGATATCGCCCAACTTGTAGAGCCCTAGGAAATCCATTTTATTATTTTCCAAATTCCATTTTATTTTTTCGCAAATTCCGTTTTGTTTTATTCAGAATTGTGTTTCGTGATTTTTGATCATTTTATCATCAGAAATACTTTTGGGAATTAATAAAACGTGAGCTGTATGGAGAGGCAGACAGCTAGTGACACATCGCAATATTTCACCACGATAGTTCGGTGTATGGGAATAATAACATACATGCACACAGCTCAGAAATGACTATGTTAAGAAGGATCTTCAGTTGAACCGTCTTCTGCTGGTCAAACACACGTGGCCCGGTGGGTTTGTCGGAGGCTTCTCTCATTGTCGCTCAACTCTCTCCCCCGTCCGCAATGCTACACTACAAACAAGCTGTTTTATGTTTTCTAAGAGTGCGTCAGACTCGGCTCCAAAAAGTCCTTTACATTCCCGTCTTGAATCTGTGCACAATAGCACACTACTGCTGGTGTTTTGAAACTGGTAACAGGGAGCTATTCCTTGTTCTTCACATGGGCTTTAGACTTTGAGAGATCATCATGCGTATTTCTACGGGTCCAATCAATAGCATGTTTGACATGTTTCTCAAAGTAGTGACAAGTTGTGAGGGGAAGATCCTCCACCCCCCCCTCCCAAAACACCCGACACCCGACTTGTATTTGTGCCAACTCGTCTGTCATTTGACAATTATTAAATCATTTTGGTTACTACAATAATCAGGCCAACTTTTGACATTATTTCTTATCAGTTTAAGCCAATTTACGAAAATTTCTCAAAATGAGCAATATTCAACGTTTTCCAGTTGATTCCAGATGTCAGACTGCCAGGTAAACCCAGGTCAACCCTAGTAAACCAAAGTCCTCCCAGGTAGGGCTAGGCGATGTGGCCTTAAAAAATAATCCCAGACTTTTTAAAAGAAAATCTGATTTCCGATTTAAATCGATTTACATAAAAAAGGCATTAGGGCAGGCCCTGCTATTGTAAACAGTGTAACCTGTAACATAACATAAAATGTAAAATATATAAAATAAAATATTTCTGCAAACATTAAATATTACTAATGATAAGAGGTAGTTCTGATAAAGTGCCAACATAACATTAAAAATGTCAACATGTGTTCATAAATATACAGTGTTTTGCAAACGGTAATTACCCTAAAAAAGGGAATAGTAACGGAAGAAGAATGAGAAAACACACACGCAGCTCTTTCCTTCACTCGTCTGTATTGAATGAGGAAGAGGAGCGCGATCCCTGGAGCCCCGAGGCATTACCAACAGATCGACGAATTATTGAACCACACAGATATTTAAAATGAATTATGTTTACCTCAAAATAGATGATACATATATGAATAAATTGTTGTATACAACTTGTCACACTCGCTGCCATGTTTGTGTATCACTTTGGTTAATGCGCGCTCTGTGCGGGGGGAGGGCTGAGCCCATTCCGAACTACGGGAGCTGAGAGGGAAGCGTTGGCGGATGTTGAAGAGAAAAACGATTTTCATTTAAACAAGTCGACGTGAGCTACACACTCGAGTTAATCGATAAAATCGGTTTACCGCCCAGCCCTACTCCAAGGTCAACCTGGTTAAACCCAGGTCAACCCAGGTCAAAGCAGGTCAACCTGGTTAAACCCAGGTCAACACAGGTAAACCCTGGTAAACACAGGTAAACCCTGGTAAACACAGGTAAACCCTAAACACAGGTAAACCCTGGTAAGCACAGGTAAACCCTGGTAAACACTAAACACAGGTAAACCCTGGTAAACACTAAACACAGGTAAACCCTGGTAAACACTAAACACAGGTAAACCCTGGTAAACACTAAACACAGGTAAACCCTGGTAAACCCAGGTAAACACAGGTAAACACAGGTAAACCCTGGTAAACACAGGTAAACCCTGGTAAACACTAAACACAGGTAAACCCTGGTAAACACTAAACACAGGTAAACCCTGGTAAACACAGGTAAACCCTGGTAAACACAGGTAAACCATGGTAAACACAGGTAAACCATGGTAAACAAAGGTAAACACAGGTAAACACTGGTAAACACTGGTAAACACTGGTAAACACTGGTAAACACTGGTAAACACTGGTAAACACAGGTAAACCCTGGTAAACCCTGGTAAACCCTGGTAAACCCTGGTGAACCCTGGTAAACCCTGGTAAACACAGGTAAACACTAAACACACGTAAACCCTGGTAAACACTAAACACTAGGGGATGCACCGAATGTTCGGCCACCGAAAGTTTTCAGCCGAAAATGGCCCAAAAGCGCATTTTCGGTTTTCGGCCCAAATACTTTTATCACCGAAACTACACGGCCGAAACAGATGACAGGTGATGACGCAAACAAAAAGCGCGGCCAGCACACACTTGTCTGGATAAGCGCCCATATGTCTGCGGTGTGGACGTTTTTCAATGTTTCTGAGAAAGACCCACGTATAGCGATTAGCAAAAATTGCAATGCCTTGATTTTAATGAAGTTATTACACAGTCATAAGCATAAACGCATTGTACTAATAATTGGCATAATAATTATTTTTCGGTGTTTCGGTTTTTGACCTTGGTTTCCTCATTTTCGGTTTTGGCCAAGAATTTATTTCGGTGCATCCCTACTAAATACAGGTAAACCCTGGTAAACACTAAACACAGGTAAACACAGGTATGCGATGTATTAATTATTATTATTATTATTATTATTATTAAACACAGGTAAACACAGGTAAACCCTGGTAAACACAGGTAAACCCTGGTAAACACAGGTAAACACAGGTAAACCCTGCTAAACACAGGTAAACACTAAACCCTGGTAAACACTAAACACTGGTAAACACAGGTAAACACTAAAATCAGGTACACCCTGGTAAACACCAAGCACAGGTAAACCCCCCATTACCTGTGGCAGCGCTGTGTTGAGCTGTCTCTGCAGGGAGTCCCTCTCATGGCTGACCTCGTGCAGCCGGCCCTGCGTCAGGCCCAGGTTCTCTTGGGACTCCCTCAGGGTGTCCAGCAGGCGGTCTCTCTCCTCCAGCATGGACACCATCAGGGACTCAAAGTGGCCTTCTGAGTCCGACTGCAGAGGGGAGCCGGAGCCGCGGCCGCCGGCCCCTGGCCCGTCTGACTCGCTGATGGTGGGCATCACCTCGCACATCATCTGGGTCAGGGCCGACATGGGAGAGAGCACCAGGGGTTAGAGAGCAGTCCAAAGAGAGGGATAGAGGCCACCGTCAGCGCATCACACAAAGGAGATCGGTCTCAACTATTTGAAGTTTGCAAGATTATTGTAATCTTTTTTTTTAAATATGATTTAACATTTTATTGATTTCTCTCTATTGGGAAATGGTTTCAATCTATGTATGAATAAGATGCATTAATATAAAAGCTTAGAGGCCAATACTGTTCCATTAGCTAAAGATTTGGGTAATTTAAGCAGTGCCTTGAAAAATGCTTGACAGAGAGGCTTTGGAAGTACACACAGAGAGTCCTCATCATTGGCTTAGGGCAAGCTACAACCATGTGACATGGATTTACATTTTACACATAGGCCTACCTGAAGGTATACATGCAAAAATCATTTGGACGGTCAACGCCGAAAAGCACTGCTGTATGTTTGGCACTTTTAAAAGGACCCATGACATGCCACCAGGTGTGAGTGTGAATAGCTGTTACAACCTGTTTTGAAAATATGGATCTTCTGACATCACAAGTGGGTGTGTCCACCTAGATGTGGCCCGGATAGATAAGCAACGTTTGCTACAGTCCACTGGGTAGGCTGATAGACTGATCTATCCAGCGTACATGTAGGTGGACACGCCCACTTGTGATGTCAGAAGAGCCAGATTTTCAATACGGCCTAATCCCACTCACACCTGGTGGCATGTCATGGGACCTTTAATAGAATAGGGTAGAAAACAAGAGCCTGTTTAACCTAGACTCTATAGTACGCCAACAAGGATCCGGATGAATAATGACGAATGACAATCGACTGAATTGGATAAGGAGGTCAAGCCAAATCAACTCGTGAGTGAACAGGGGGGAGGAGCCATACGCCACTAACCCAGCATCAAAATAAAGGATTGACAGATGTCTAGTCTGACTGACATACCAACCCAGCATCAAAATAACGGATCGACAGATGTCTAGTCTAACTGACATACCCAGAGATCTAAAAGATAAACCATAGTGTGTGTTCGCTGGGCATACAGAAACCTTAACCCCGATCACCACTCAATAGTGTTGATGTACAGGCAGACGTGTCGTTACATCATCACCACCCATTAGTCATCAAGGCTATTTGAAGTAATCCAATTGATCCCCTTAGTAAAATGAATCTACATGTCCTGTGGATCGCCAGGGTCAGGGCACTTAGGGTTCACCCTTCCTTTTAGGGTTCGACGATAGGCCTGTACTTGAACACATTGCATATTCACCATGCACTGTACCCGAGTGATCGTTTCCTTAGTGAACCATCTTACCTTGTAGAGTTAGGGTTAGTGAACCATCTCACCTTGTAGGGTTAGGGTTAGTGTAGTGAACCATCTCACCTTGTAGGGTGATGGTTAGTGAACCATCACACCTTGTTGGGTTAGGGTTAGTGTAGTGAACCATCTCACCTTGTAGAGTTAGGGTTAGTGAACCATCTCACCTTGTAGGGTAGGGTCTCTTCAGTCCAATTTACTTTCTGTTTCAAAACAAAACGTCCAAGAAGTCCAGATCCTCTGGAGAAAATGTTGCTCGTCAGTCAAACAATATCAAAATCCAAGAGGAACCTCAGATCCCCCAGGGAAGTCTTGAGAGAGTCCAGAGACCTCCGACCCCCCAGGGACGACTTGAGAGAGTCCAGAGACCTCCGAACCCCCAGGGACTAGTTTAGAGTGAGTCAAGAGACCTCCAACCCCGCAAGTACGAATCGAGAGAGTCCAGAGACCTCAGAGCCTCATGAATTCAACAGAAGGCACTGTTCCAAATTTAGCAGGTTAGCCCCACGTTAGCATGAAGCAGGCTAACTCAGTGCTAGCTACTTAGCTTTAAATAAACGGGTGATTCTATGACAGCATAGCGCGATTCTGCATTACAGATCCATCTTTTTCCGAGAACCAGTAACAAAACCCAAAAGAGGTTCGCCCTGGAGAGGCTAGCACACAGCGGAGCTGCTCGGCTATGAGGTTAGCCCTGGAGAGGCTAGCACACCGCGGAGCTGCTCGGCTCTGTGACCCGCCGACGTGGAGGAGCTACCGGCGACATGCTAGTCCGCTGAATGAAACACAGTTCTGGATGACGATTTTAAGGAACCGGCTGACTGATGGAAGCTACAGCTGGGTAGCAGCTATGGCTAAGCTAGGTAGCAGCTAGGCCAATCTAAGTAGCCGCTAGGCTAAGAAAGGTAGCAGCTAGGCTAAGCTTGAATCGAAGTTCGAACGAAGAAATGTAAACAGGTTTCCGAAGTAACGTCCTGAATAATAAAGTACCGAACAACCGGGCTCCAACGCTTAGGAACAAACAACTTTAAGAAACCAAATATCTGGTTAAAGTGTGAAGTGTTGATCTGAGGATTTAGATCAGTTAACCCCGGGGTTAGATCAGCTAACCCTGTTAGCCTCACTAGCTTCCTTCTGTCGCGTCACCAGACCGATCGAGACCCTCGTATCCTTTAAAGCGAGAGTAGAACAGTGCGGTGCGGGTAGAGCTAGGACCTCCACGGAGAGCGTCTTGTCCCCCGGTGTAGTTCACAGGGTCGTCCCCCGGTGTGGTTCAAGCTGCGGCAGGCCTTTACTCTGAGACGCTCCGCTTGTCTTCTGTCGCCACTGCCTGCCTGGCAGTCGGCTCACGGTCCAGTGCAGCCAATAGGAGCCGAGTTGGACCAGCTCACCACCTACTGCTCCTCTCTCCTCCTACTGGTTGGTCCTACTGGGCCTACTGGGCCCCGTGACCACTGGTCCTACTGGGACCAATGGTCCTACTGGGCCCCCGGACCAGTGGTCCTACTGGGATCAGGACCACTGATCCTACTGGGACCAGTGGTCCTACTGGGACCACGACCACTGGTCCTACTGGGACCAGGACCACTGGTCCTACTGGGCCCCGGGACCACTGGTCCTACGGGGCACCGGGACCACTGGTCCTTCTGGGACGACTGGTCCGACTGGGGCCACTGGTCCTACGGGGCCACTGGTCAGACTGGGACAACTGGTCCGATTGGGCCCCGGGACCAGGGATCTTTAGGGTTATGTTGGTGTCTTAGAATGGTTCTTGATGGTTTCATAGTATATTCTCTGTCACGTCGCTGCAGGCACCTAGTGTTATTTTTATTATTCTGAGTTGGGCTTTGATTTCCCTAGCTCGCTTGAAAAATAAACGCTGCATATAGATCGACGTTAATGCCAATAGACAGAATCTAACGATTCAGCCCCCATTTCAGAGTATCTAGCGCCACCAACTGGTTAATGTTGTACTTACCTCACGTCCACTTGAGGCAAGGATGAGCCCGACCTCTTTCAACGTTATCTCATTTGCATTTCATTCTCATTTCCAATTCTTTTTTAGATGAAGAATGCCATACTGTGTCTTACCGTGAAATTAGTTTGATGTTGGATATTAGACAGATATTCAAGAGATATTCGGCCAGGGGCGCAACTGCCTACTCTCTGGGGGGTATGCAGAGGCATAGCAGGCGCTATGCGTTTGATTCAATCTGATATTGAATCAAAAAAATCATTTTGAGTGCACCAGGACAGATATCCGGTGTTTTTTTTAGAGGCAGCCTTTCTAAGATGCTCTGCCAGTCAGTGTAACATCATACCGTGCTATAAGAGATCAAGGATACCCAGAAAATTTCCATTTCTAGGATTTCCTAACCGTGCATTTTGTCCCCCTCAGTGGCAGGTTTCTTTCTGCAAGGAAGAGTATGCAGTCGATCACTCGAGTCAACAGGCTCTCTGCAATTCGCTATCAATAGTTTTACCTAGGCATAAGCGGGATGCCTATTCTTTCCACATCAGATAAGCATTTATGTGGTAGCCACTTGTTTCATGGTGCTTCAGTATCTTTGAAAGACACTGCCAGTTATTATGCCCCACCACAAGGCGCGTGTCAGCAACTCTAGCTTCACCAAAAAGCTTACATGCAAAACAATAGACTCTGTTAGAACTGTTGGAGTACAGTAACCAATAGGGGTGGGAAAAATAATTGATTCTTCGATGCATCGCAATACTGTGTAGAACGATTCAGTCTCGATTCAGATACGATAATAATCTTCTTCTTTTTTTTGGGATTATTAATTTATTAACTTTTTGATTATTAACAGAGTTATAAAGTATCAACTTTATAACTCCGTTTTTACTGGGTCTATTGACATAAAACAAAGACTTGCATAGAGATAGAAGTAAAACAAAATAACCACAAACAAGTTCCTTTATTTTTCTTGTTATGATCCGTTATATTGTAGGCTCCATTCTGATCAGTAGGCCTACACAGTTGCAAGACAACAGTAACCTGTTGTTTTACAAGTAGTAGATTTAGCTAACCTGAATATTTACCAGCCTCCTCTTGATAAACTGACATAAAAACGTCTTTCAACCACTTTGAAAAGCTTTCTTTCATCCCTGCGCACCCTTTCTCCTTCCCAATCTTTCTTTTTCTATGTTGTGACCCCTAGGGCTTTCTTCTCTGCCTCTCCATATTGAGGTATGTGTAGACCCCGAAGCCATTTGTTTTGAGAGTAATGGCTGGCTGTGAAGTTGAAGTTATTGGCTGGCTAGCCGGCTCAGCCAAAACCTAAATGGCTGCTGCAGCCGCCAAATTTTTCATGGCTACAAATGGCTGACATTTTTCATGTGTATGTCTCTATGTGATAGGGCTTTGACTTTTGCCCAAAAATCATATTCGAAGTTCGTTTGTTTATTAATATTAATATTCGAATATTTATTAATAATCTTTTGACCATTAAATGCCTTCAGTAAGACCTGGATTGGGCTTCACAAGGTTTGTTTACCGGCGTTGCTATGGTTACCGGTCTGTCTAATCAATAGCTGTCTAATCAATACTTCATTCACATTCGGAGTCAAAGCCCTACTATGTGATATAATTATTACTTGATGCAAATAATTGTAGCTGGCTCAGCCAAGGTTTATCAGATGGCCGCTTATTGTGGCTTATACTATTATTGGCTGGCGGCGGCTTCGGGGTCTAGGTATGTGTCATAAGATGACAGTACGGTTCAAATGAAGCTCGCCTCTACTATATTCTCTTGCATAAACATCTATACTCTCTCGCACACACTATTATACTCTCTCACACACGTGTGTGTATGTGTATGAGTATACTGGTGTATACGTGTGTGTGTGTGTGTGTGTGTGTGTGTGTGTGTGTGTGTGTGTGTGTGTGTGTGTGTGTGTGTGTGTGTGTGTGTGTGTGTGTGTGTGTGTGTGTGTGTGTGAGTATACTGGTGTATATGCGAGATTATAATAGTGTGTGTAAAACCAAGTATGAATTCTGTCCCAGGCGGCCCTCATGCTTAACAGCCTTTCTTATGGTCTTGGACAGTTAAAATTCTACCTACAACAAAAACTGTAGTTGGGAGCCTACCTTTTTGCAACGCTTCAGTGCGGACTCCTTGTCTGTCCTGCTGCCAAAAAACCTTCAACCACTAATGGAAGTTTTCCTTGTCTTTTTTAATAAAGGAAGTGTGACAGAGGACCACTGATCCGTATTGACATTAACTTTGTGAGAAATTAAAGATTTTACAATATTTTCTCTTCCTCCTGCTTCTCTCCAGAGGTCTTTATTTTTCCTTGTATGTCCACTCTTGAACCGCCCCACCATTAATATCCTCTTCCATGTCCTCTTCCATGTGCTCTAACTTTTGCGTCATGTAGCCTACATTTGGTCACGAGCTCAAGGATGCCACCTACTGGTTCTAAGGATTTCAGTCAACCGGTATTTTGGATTATGAACCAGGTTGTTCTCATCTCATCTCATCTCATTTTCGTCCGCTTATCCGGGGTCGGGTCGCGGGGGGAGCAGCTCAAGCAGGGGGCCCCAGACTTCCCTTTCCCGGGCCACATTGACCAGCTCTGACGGGGGGATCCCGAGGCGTTCCCAGGCCAGTGTTGAGATATAATCTCTCCACCTAGTCCTGGGTCTTCCCCGAGGTCTCCTCCCCACTGGACGTGCCTGAAACACCTCCCAAGGAAGGCGCCCAGTGGGCATCCTTACCAGATGCCCGAACCACCTCAGCTGACTCCTTTCTAAGTAAAGGAGCAGCGGCTCTAATCCGAGTTCCTCACGGATGGCTGAGCTTCTCACCCTATCCCTAAGGGAGACGCCAGCCACCCTTCTGAGAAAACTGATCTCGGCCGCTTGTACCCACGATCTCGTCCTTTCGGTCATCACCCAGCCCTCATGACCATAGGTGAAGATAGGAAGGAACGAAGATCGACCGGTAGATCGAAAGCATTGCCTTGCAGCTCAGCTCTCTTTTCGTTACAACGGTGCGGTAAAGCGAACGCAATACCGCCCCCGCTGCTCCGATTCTACGGCCAATCTCACGCTCCATGGTACCCTCACTCGCGAACAAGACCCCGAGGTACTTGAACTCCTTCACTTGGGCTAAGGACTCATTTCCTACCCGGAGTAAGCAATCCACTGGTTTCCTGCTAAGAGTCATGGCCTCAGATTTAGCGGTACTGATCCTCATCCCAGCCGCTTCACACTCGGCTGCCAGCCGATCCAGTGAGTGCTGAAGGTCACAGGCCGATGATCCCATGAGGACCACATCATCTGCAAAAAGCAGTGACGAAATCCTCAGACCACCGAACTGCAACCCCTCCCCACCACGACTACGCCTCGATATCCTGTCCATGTATATCACAAACAGGATTGGTGACAAGGCGCAGCCCTGGCGGAGACCAGCACCCACTGAGAACGAAACTGACTGGCTGCCGAGGACGCGAACACAGCTCTCGCTTTGGGAGTACAGAGATTGGATGGCCCTGAGGATAGACCCCCTTACCCCATACTCCCGCAGCACCTCCCACAGTTTCTCCCGGGGGACCCGGTCATACGCCTTCTCCAGATCCACAAAACACATGTAGACCGGATGGGCATACTCCAAGGCCCCCTCCAGGATCCTTGCGAGAGTGAAGAGCTGGTCCGTAGTTCCACGTCCGGGGCGAAAACCGCATTGTTCCTCTTCAATCTGAGGTTCGACGATCGGCCGAACCCTCCTTTCCAGCACCTTGGAGTAGATTTACCAGGGAGGCTGAGAAGTGTGATACCCCGGTAATTGGCACACACTCTCTGGTCCCCCTTTTTGAAAGGGGAACCACCACCCCGGTTTGCCACTCCTTTGGCACTGTACCCGACTCCCACGCGATGTTGAATAGGCGTGTCAACCATGACAGCCCCTCAACACCCAGAGCCTTTAGCATTTCTGGCTGGATCTCATCAATCCCTGGGGCTTTGCCACTGCGGAGATGTTTGACTACCTCAGTGACCTCCACCAGGGAAATTGACAACGAAACACCATCAACCTCGAGCTCTGCCTCCAACATAGAGGGAGTGTTATTCGGATTCAGGAGTTCCTCAAAGTGTTCCTTCCAACGTCCGACAACCTCCTCAGTTGAGGTCAACAGAGTCCCATCCTTACTGTACACAGCTTGGATGGTTCCCCGTTTCCCCCTTCTGAGGTGCCGGATAGTCTTCCAGAAACACTTCTCCCACACCCGCTGCTTAGCCTCCGACACGGAAGCAGCTGCAGCCCTTCGAGCCTGTCGGTACCCTGCAACCGAGTCAGGAGTCCTCCAGGATATCATATCCCGGAAGGCCTCCTTCTTCAATCGGACGGCTTCCCTGACCACCGGTGTCCACCACGGTGTCCGAGGGTTACCGCCCCTTGAGGAGCCTAAGACCCTGAGGCCACAGCTAGCCACCGCAGCTTCAGCAATGGAGGCTTTGAACACCGCCCACTCCGGCTCAATGCCCCCAACCTCCACAGGAATGCCAGAAAAACTCCGCCGGAGGTGTGAGTTGAAGATACCTAGGACGGGGGCCTCCTCCAGACGTTCCCAGTTCACCCGCACTACTCGTTTGGGCTTACCAGGTCTATCCGGAAATTTCCCCCATTCCCTGATCCAACTCACAACCAGATGGTGGTCGGTTGACAGTTCCGCCCCTCTCTTAACCCGAGTGTCCAAAACATGCGGCCTCAGATCAGATGACACGATCACGAAATCGATCATCGATCTTCGGCCTAGGGTACTCTGGTACCAGGTACACAATGAGCACCCTTATGTTCGAACATGGTGTTTGTTATGGATAATCCATGACTAGCACAGAAGTCCAATAACAAACGACCACTCGGGTTTAGATCAGGGAGGCCGTTCCTCCCCACCACGCCTCTCCAGGTGTCTCCATCGTTGCCTACGTGGGCGTTGAAGTCACCCAGCAGAACTACGGAGTCCCCTACTGGAGCCCCATACAGGACTCCATTCAGGGTCTCCAAGAAGGCCGAGTACTCTGAGCTGCGGTTTGGTGCATACGCACAAACAACAGTCAGAGTTTTCCCCCCTACAACCCTTAGGCGCAGGGAGGCGACCCTCTCGTCTACCGGGGTAAACTCCAACACCGCGGCGCACAGCCGGGGTTTTATGAGTATCCCCACACCCACCCGGCGCCTCACGCCCTCGGCAACTCCGGAGAAGAATAGAGTCCAACCCTTATCCAGGAGTACGGTACCAGAGCTGAGACTGTGCGTGGAGGTAAGCCCCACCAGATCTAACTGATAGCGCTCCACCTCCCTCACAAGCTCCGGTTCCTTTCCCCACAGCGAGGTGACGTTCCACGTCCCCAGAGCCAGCTTCTGCCGCCCGGGTCTGGTCCGTCGAGACCCCTGACCTTCGCTGCCACCCATGTGGCTGCGCACCCGACCCCAACGGGTCTTCCCACAGGTGGTGGGCCCATGGGATGAAGAGAGGGGGGGTGCCACGTAGTTTGTTCGGGCTGTGCCCGACCGGGCTCCGTGGCAAACCCGGCCACCAGGCGCTCGCCATCGAGCCCTCCGTCTGGGCCTGGCTCCAGACGGGGGCTCCGGGCTTCCTCCGGGCCGGGTCACATCTCCTCTTCTTCCGTTATTCATTGAGGATTTTTGAACCATTCTTAGTCTGGCCCCTCACCTGAGACCACTCTGCCATGAGAGACCCTACCAGGAGCACAAGGCTCCAGACAACACAGCCCTCAGGTTCACAGGGACACGCAAACCTCTCCACCACGATAAGGTGACGGTTCCAGGAGAGGATTGTTCAGGTTGTTCTTACTTTTTTTATTTATTTTTTAGGGCCAGCTTTTTCCCAGAGAGCCACAATTTTCACAGAGTAACCCTAAGAAGCACCCTGGTTGAAGGTCTAATGGACAAGTTTGTATCATTTGTCAACTAATTTAGATACATTTCTAGCAACGGCTTGTTGCCAATGCGTTTCAATGGCGCATTTGATGATGCTGTGTAAACCTTTCCTGTAGGGCTGGAGCCCTGAAGTTGATAATCGTATGTGTCCTTTGAGACCCCCTTTGATATAAAAGAGACCCCAGGTCTATAGCCCTCTTTCATATATATGAAACCACCACCACTGGGACGTGGCAACAATTCTCCATATCCATATGGGGAGGAGGGGGGGTGCTTGTGGACAGTATGGGTGTACACTAGACATAAATAGGAAGCACACTCAAGAGGAGGAATGGCCTCTCACACATATTTAATTAATTGTTTAAAATAACCCTGCCTCTTTAAATCAATGTTTTGCTTTCAAGAATAGGTTATAGGCTGTGTGTTACTATAAAATCTGTCCATGCGTGTCTCAGAGTGACATAACAAGCCACCAGACAGCGATTAAAAAAGACTGAGTCAAGTTCATTAAAAAGTATTATTAATTACGTCTAAACTGCGGAGAATAGAAACATATTCCAAGGTGCCTTTCGAAGGAAACCTTGGAATATCTGTCTACTTCCTAACCAGCGGACCCTAGTTTATGACAAAAACAACACAATTGACGGCAGCTCCGTTGCCGCCCACGTGGTTTGGAGCCATGTAAGGGGCAGAGGGGGCTGACAACCACCATAGCAACCATGAGAGTCACGTGACATGGACGCAGGCCCATTGAAAAGAAAAGGACAAAAAACGTAGGCATGTCACATGTTTACAGCCGTTATTGTATTTAATTAATTAAATATTAAAATATATATTATATAAATATACCATTATTTTGTTATAATATTATAAGTAGACCATAGCTTTTATTCAATTATCGTTATAACAAGATCTGTGTCCGACCATTGACCATCGACTCGGAAATTCTATGAATGAAATTCATATTGACGTATGGCGATGGACCGTATGGCACTATATCCCTTAACTCCCATCTTGAATTTAATAGACCATTCTCGTTGCTTTGAGGAAGTCTGGTGGTCTCCGTATATAATAAATAAATATATAAATATATTTATTTATTTATTACACAGCTCTTCTCAATGCTGTGGAACGCTCACTAAAATGTTTACATAAGCACTTTTAATGGCGTAACTATACTGAAATATCATATTATCCACCCAGAATAAAAAGTATGTCCGCCATTTTCACAGAAAAATATCCTAATGCAACAGAGTTAAAAAATAAAGTTGGAAATTTGAATTCTCACAAAATTATAATATTAACATGCCATTGTTATTTTACATGTTAATATGTTGTACCGCATTCAATATGTTAATATGAGGCTGCGTGACTGCATGTCTTTTATTTTCACGCTTTTTGGGCGTTAGCGCTACCCGTAGTTCCTTAGAACTAGGGAAACCCTGTTGGCGGTAAGCAGGTTCTACGGAGCGCTCTGTATATAATTTGATATTTCAATAAATTAGCATGTTTTATTTACACATTTTGATTCAATAATATGTATATAGCGTTTTTAAGTTAAGTATGGTATTAACAGGCTTTATGATTTACTTTGTGGTTTTGGCGGAAAACACATGTTGTATGTCTGTGATGGAGAGCATTGTTCTCCTTTGGTTTTTGCTATTCTAGATTCACGCAGTCACATTGGAATTTGTAATATTGTGAATGCAGGTACGTGATAATTTCCTAATGTAAATAGCTTGAGAATGTTGTTGATGTAATGTGTATGTATGTAGGTGAAATGACTGCGTCATCCAGTGTGTTGACCCGTTCCTTAGAACTAGGGAAACCCTGTTGGCGATTCACGCAGTCACATTGGAATTTGTAATATTGTGAATGCAGGATTAAATGTTACGGAGGAATCCCGGTCTCTGAATCTTTATTCATGGATGCCTGGAAATGAGGGTCGTTACACTGGTGCCGTGACTTCTCCTGGATCTTCTGGATCAGCTCCGCAAGCAGATCGCCGAGGGTGCTGCACTGCGCTGTGTTCCTGGAACGTGCATCGTGAATTGTTTGGTGATTCCGTGTGACCACTAGGGGGTACTTTAACACTGCATTTCTAATATATGTCCTTAGTCGTTTGGATCGCAGTGTAGTGGCAATACTTTTTTTTTAGGTAGGCCTGGTGTGACAGTGATATTCTGCGTTAGTAATTTCATTTTTTTTCTAATTATTTCAATTTCTGATATATATCACTTGAGGTAGCATGGCTGAGGGAAATAGTGGTCGGGCCAATGAGTTTAAAGGCTTCTCCATGAGTAGGGGAAGGGGTCTTCATGTTAAAGGTGGGGTGGGTGACGCATTGTCTAGTGGATATGGAAGTGGGAGTGTGGGTGGTCTTCAGAAAATTGTTAGGGGCAGAGGGCACAGTTTTAGCCCGGGCTGGTCTCCTAGTGAACAGTTTTTGAGGGAGGATGTGCGTACTTCTACTCCAGTGGATGACAACGTTGTCATACAACACCTGACTGATATGGTAGGCCAACTGGGAGAGCAAATAGGTAACTCTATTGCGGCTAGATTTTTTTCTTCGGGACTTGCTAATTGTACTAAAGCACATGACACACCTTTGACTGACAGACCAGTGACTGTTCCGACTCAAGGCCCTACACAACAGAACACAACGCCAGTAGTAGTTCATGCCAAGACTGAACGTGAACCTGTGACTTTTAGGGGCGATGGTCCTGACAAGTACTCTGTTCGGGAATGGATTGCCATGACAAAAGCTCACCTTAGGAAGCAGTCTTACACAACAGCTGAACAGGCAGATGAGATACAGGGAAGGCTTTTGGGAAAGGCAAGAGATGTGGTCCAAATAGCGCTGAGGAGTGATGACACACTTGATGTGAAGAAGGACCCAGATCTCATATATGACATTCTAATGCGTTACTTCAGTCAGTCTTCATCGTCACTTCCATTGCAAGACTTTTACACCACATTGCCCAAGCCAAAAGAGAATCCAGTCGACTATTGTATCAGACTAAACAAAGCCGCAGACACAGCTGATGAGGGACTGCACCGTCAGGGTAGGAAAATGGAGAACATTTGTGGGGAGGTGGCACAGATGTTTGCAAAACACTGTCCTGATCCGCAGCTTTCCTCCATTTTTAAATGCAAGCCCGTCAGTGAGTGGACTTCTAGAGACATCCAGCTCAGGGTAGATGAATATCAAAGGGAATGGGGTGTGTCTGCAACGTCTCAGAGTTTCCCACAGCTGAAAAGTCACCCTGCAGCTGTGCTAGACAATGGTTCAAACGCCTTTGCGCACTCGGATTCGCGTGGTATGGACCCCCAGTCGACTTTTTCTCATGCCACGTCTTTGATGCAGACTCACAACTCCTGCCCGGATTCTGCTTGTGTCCAGCAACACGTCCAGCGTCCGCAGCGCATTCTGCCGCCACAGCACGTTCAGCGCCCGCAACATGTCTTGCCACCGCTGAGCAGCGGCAAGATGATGGAGTCCTGGGCCGCATGATGAGCATGCTTGAGAGAGTCTTGGCCAGGGTGGAACCGCCTAATCCTGAGCGTCGACAGAAACGCTCCATCTTTTTCAGCTCGCCACCATGTAGAGTTTGTGGAGATGCTAATCACTCTACCTTGTCTCACTGCAGATCTGACCATCTCTGTTTCAAGTGTCTGGCCCCTGGTCACTCAAGGCAGGATTGCCCAAACATTGCCCCGCCCGAACTCAGCCCAGCTTCGGGAAACTAGCTGACCTGTGTCCAGAGGGAGGTAATACAGGTCATACGGAATCCTCCCACTCGCTAGACACCGATAATTTCGGTTCGGCTTTGAATTTTGACGATTTCTCTCAATTTAAAATGACAAACACTGTGTATCAAAACACTCAAAATGTGGGTGGCAATGACAGCTTATTTTATGTACCAGTGAAGGTTGGGGGCAAAGTGACTATCGGCGGTATGCTGGATAGTGGCTCGATGGCATGTACAGTCAGTGATACTGCTATGCGTAACCTGCTCTCTGCTGGGGCAGTGTGTGAAGCAGAGAGGTTTTCCACAGATGTGACTCTCATTGGTGTTGCAGGTCGACGAGTGCACCCGAAGTTGGCCTTCAACATTAACATGGAAGTTAATGACTGCAAAATGATTGTGCCCACGATCGTGGTTGAAGGACAACATGATGACTTAATTATTGGAACCAATGTGATCAAACACATACTGCGTGAGTCAAAGAAGTGTAGTACATACTGGACAGCAGTTTCTGCGCCGTCATCTACAGACACTGAAACTGAACGATTTCTTTCAATGCTTGCTGGCTTGCATAGATGGGGAGATGGTGAAATGCCCGAGAAGATAGGCACAGTGCGTTGCAACTCAGCCACTTTCCTTCAACCCGGCTGTGAATACCTCCTATGGGGAAAGCTGCCAAAAACCACACGCGTGTCTCCTGGTAGTGCAGTGATGACAGAGCCTACATCAGCACGGTCTGCACCCAAGGGGCTCATGGTCGCCAGAATAGTCACACCTTTATGGGCAGATGGGTGGGTACCCTTGAAAGTGATGAATGTCTCTGACAAGCCTTTGTTTTTGAGACGTAACGCTAAGCTTGCTGACCTGGTGCCTTGTGTCGCATTAGAAGATTTAGACTTGGTCAGTTGTCATCAGAGCACTTCCACCGTGCCTGCTTGCCCTGTCTGTCCTGATGTGGGATGTGCTGGTGTGCTAGAGTCCATTGGCCTGAGTGAGCTTGACGTCGGCTTGTGTGATGCGTCATCTGACTGTAAAGACAAGTTGTCCGACCTTATTGTTCGCTACCAGGATGTTTTCTCACGCAACCACCTTGACTGCGGCAAAGCAGAAGGGTTTGTTCACAGAATCCACTTGATTGACCAAAAGCCATTCAGACTTCCTTTCAGACGTGTGCCACCGAGCCAGTACCAAAAACTACGTCAAGTCTTAAGTGAAAGGGAAGAAAAAGAGATCATTCGAAAGTCGGCAAGTGAGTATGCCTCACCGTTAGTCCTTATCTGGAAAAAGAATGGTGATTTGCGTGTGTGTACTGACTTCAGGTGGCTGAACAAGAGGACTTTGAAGGACGCTCACCCTCTGCCACATCAGGCCGATTGCTTGGCGGCACTTGGTGGAAATTCGCTGTTCAGCACAATGGACTTGACTTCAGGTTTTTATAACATGCCTTTACATGAGGATGACAGGAAGTATTCAGCATTCACTACACCTATGGGGCTTTACGAATACAACAGGCTGCCACAGGGGCTCTGTAACAGTCCAGGGAGTTTCATGAGAATGATGACTTCCATCTTTGGT
The DNA here is from genome assembly GCF_031168955.1 of Gadus macrocephalus. NCBI lineage: Eukaryota > Metazoa > Chordata > Actinopteri > Gadiformes > Gadidae > Gadus > Gadus macrocephalus. The sequence goes on along the minus strand of NC_082395.1, from coordinate 74,781 downwards.
GATCAAAATTATCTAAGTCTGCTGTGCTATTTAGATGATATCTTGGTGTTTGCTCCTGATGAAAGAGTTGCTCTTGAACGTCTTGAAATGGTGTTCAACAGACTCCGTGCCCACAACTTGAAACTGGCGCCTAAGAAATGCTACTTTCTGAGGAAGTCTGTCAAATTCCTTGGTCACATTGTTGACGAGCATGGCGTTTCGACTGACCCGGGAAAAGTTGAGAGCATAAGCAGTATGACTGTGAATGACTTGATGGAAGCTGATGGAGTGACACCATCTGAGAAACGTACACGATCCTTTCTCGGTATGCTAAACTTTTATCAGCACTTCATTCCGGGGTACTCAGCACTTGCGAAACCCCTGTTCTCGCTGTTGGCTGGTCAGAAACAGAAGAAAGGCCGAAAGTCTAAGTGTGCTGTAGTGAGCCGCAGACTAAAATCAACCGACTGGACTGCAGACCATGACCGGGCATTTGCTGAACTCAAACAGACCCTCATCAATTCTGTTGTTTTGGCTCATCCAGATTTTAGTCAACCATTTTTGCTGTCTACAGATGCCTCATTGGATGGCCTTGGGGCCGTTTTATCACAGGTGCGTGAGGGTGACTCAGTGGCTAGACCAATTGCATTTGCTAGCAAGTCCTTAACTCGGTCACAAAAGAACTATCCGGCCCATCGATTAGAGTTTCTTGCACTGAAGTGGTCAGTATGCGACAAGTTTAGCCACTGGTTGAAGGGCCACGACTTTACTGTGTGGACTGACAATAATCCACTGACACATATTATGACTAAGCCTAAACTTGACTGTTGTGAGCAGCGATGGGTGTCAAAATTAGCCAGTTACAATTTTGACATCAAATATGTGCCAGGCCCACGAAACATTGTTGCTGACGCTCTCAGCCGTGTCCCTTTTTGCAAAAGTGTCGGTCACAGACTGGTCAGTGAACCACTTCGTGAACTCGCCAGGGAAGCCGCTGTTGTGTCTGACACAGCCGTTCAACAGACCTTCAGAGAATCCACCAACCAGTCTGTAATGGCGGAGAAGCTAACATGTCTTTTAGCCACAAATGCCCAGTCCCTTCACACATCAGCTCAGTCATTGTCCACGCAGGAAGTCGCTGCTGTTATCCAGTCACACACTGAATGGGCCTCTGGTGCTAGGACTCGTGCGACGGCCCTTGTGGGTCATCTGCCCCAGCTCATTCCTGACAGTTTGTCCAGCCTGCCTGTCTTCTCGGTTGAAGATTTAAGAGATGCTCAGTCTAAGGATAAGACCTTGTCTCGTATACATTTTTATGTGGAGAGGTCTCGGAGACCATCCAGACGTGAAAGGGCACAGGAGGAGGGTCAAGTTCTGAGGTTGCTGAAACACTGGGGAAAGTTTGTTCTGAGTGATGATGTCTTATACAGAGTGTCACATGATCAGATTTCAAAGACAAGACGCCATCAGTTTGTTGTCCCTGATTGCCTGAAGACTAAAGTCTTGAAAGGAGTCCATGACAGTGCGGGTCATCAGGGTCAGTCAAGGACCCTGAGCATCGCCAGACAGAGATTCTTTTGGCTACACATGGACAGGGATGTGAGGGAGTACGTTCGTCACTGTCAGCGTTGTATAGTGAGTAAGATGGCCGAGCCTGCAGGAAGACCTCCTCTCGAAAGTATTGTCACTTCCCGCCCACTGCAACTTGTTTGCATTGATTTCTGGTCAGCTGAAGATTCGCACAACAAATCTGTGGATGTTTTAGTAATGACCGATCATTTTACCAGACTGGCTCAGGCCTTTGCCTGCAGGGATCAATCAGCCAAACAAGTAGCAAAAGTTCTCTGGGAGAAGTATTTCTGTGTCTATGGATTCCCTGAGAGGATTCACAGTGACCAGGGTGCAAATTTTGAAAGCGAGTTGATCGCTGAACTTCTACGCTTATCTGGTGTGCGAAAGTCCCATACTACTCCATACCATCCGATGGGGAATGGCAGTGTTGAACGTTTTTTAAATCGAACGTTGGGCAATATGATCAGAGCTCTTCCCCTGGAATCTAAGCTAGACTGGCCCAGACGCTTGCAAACTCTCACTTTCATGTACAATTGCACTACCCATGAAACGACGGGATATGCACCATTTTACCTAATGTTTGGAAGGGTACCCCGTCTGCCGGTGGATATCCTGTTTGGGAACATTTTGACTGACCCTGATGTGACAGACTTTGGCAGATATGTTGCAAAGCTGTCTGAGGACCTTAAGGAAGCCACGTTAATTGCTCAAGAGCATGTGACAAAGGAACAGAACAGACAGGCGAGACTCTATAACAGGAAAGTGAAAGGTCCAATGATCGAAATTGGAGATCGAGTTCTTGTGGCTAACAAGAAAGAGAGGGGAAAGAGAAAAGTTGCAGACCGATGGGAGTCGATTGTTTACACTGTAACTGAGATTACTCCCCAGACGCACACATATAAGATACAGGATACTGTCACAGGACGTGAACGGATTGTCCATCGCAATCTACTCATGCTGGTGAACTTTCTTCCTGTTCAAGATATCCCGCAATCTTCTCGGTCTAGTATTTCAATGTCCTCTGTCCGATCTTCTGTCTCTGTCCATTCCATGGCTTCGGGTCAGGCTACATCCGACCACACTCAGGTTCAAGTGTTTTGTCAGCCGGATGGGTCTCAATCTGCAGTTGATGATGTGCACAGTTTTGTGAGCATCCAGGGACTTGAAAATTACTCGGATATCATACCTGCATCTGGGGTGAGGACCAGGGAATGGGTCAGTCACCTGAACACCACGAGTCAACAGCCTCCTGAAGGGAGTGCCCGGGAGTCATTTGCTGACCTGACTGACGACGTGTTGACTGACCAGGTCCAAGACTCATACTCTGATGATGCTGTTGCTAAGGCTGACGCCTCGACTGTTAGTGACGATCACACCGTTTTGTCAGTGGTTACTTCTGTTTCTGTGAGTGATGCTGCACACACTGTACTGCCTGAGTCTGCACCACATCGCACTACGCGTCTGGGTCGTGTTGTTCGACCGGTTAACAGGCTCCTTTACGCCATAGCTAGACAAGATGTCACTGGACGATGGCAGACTGTTCGGACTGTATGCAGCTCTGTAGTTCAAGCTCTTAGGGCTTAAGTTTCTTATTTTTAATATATACATTTTGCTGATTGTGCTTAGAAATACTGTAAAATATGATATGTGAACACTAGTACCTATATATGTGTATTGGCAGTTTTGGGCAAGTGTAGTATGTGTAAGGCATTCTATGTCCGGTGGTTGGTTGGAGGGTTTGACATCGCTCTCTATCCACTGCATCCTTGAGGGATACTTCTACAGTCGGTCTTGTTGTGTGTAGTCCCATGATACCAGATATGTCATAGGTATAGTGTTGTGAACGTGTGTAAAATTTTGTCCAGAATTCAGTAGGGGGTGTGTGTAACAGAGTTAAAAAAGAAAGTTGGAAATTTGAATTCTCACAAAATTATAATATTAACATGCCATTGTTATTTTACATGTTAATATGTTGTACCGCATTCAATATGTTAATATGAGGCTGCGTGACTGCATGTCTTTTATTTTCACGCTTTTTGGGCGTTAGCGCTACCCGTAGTTCCTTAGAACTAGGGAAACCCTGTTGGCGGTAAGCAGGTTCTACGGAGCGCTCTGTATATAATTTGATATTTCAATAAATTAGCATGTTTTATTTACACATTTTGATTCAATAATATGTATATAGCGTTTTTAAGTTAAGTATGGTATTAACAGGCTTTATGATTTACTTTGTGGTTTTGGCGGCAAACACATGTTGTATGTCTGTGATGGAGAGCATTGTTCTCCTTTGGTTTTTGCTATTCTAGATTCACGCAGTCACATTGGAATTTGTAATATTGTGAATGCAGGTACGTGATAATTTCCTAATGTAAATAGCTTGAGAATGTTGTTGATGTAATGTGTATGTATGTAGGTGAAATGACTGCGTCATCCAGTGTGTTGACCCGTTCCTTAGAACTAGGGAAACCCTGTTGGCGATTCACACAGTCACATTGGAATTTGTAATATTGTGAATGCAGGATTAAATGTTACGGAGGAATCCCGGTCTCTGAATCTTTATTCATGGATGTCTGGAAATGAGGGTCGTTACACTAAAAACTATCCAATAGGAAAGATGCTCACAGCGTCTATTAGAGAGGTCGTCGGGTTAATACAGGAGTGAATGGGCTGCTGGAACACCCCCTTTCCGTCTGCAGACGACGCAGAAGGGTACCTTTCCCGTCAGCCACCGACGCTAAAGTGCCTTGGCCAACAGTCGGTATTTGACGTTCTCGGAGTGAGACTGTGTTGGTCTGCATTGGTCTGGGGCCTCTGGGTCCCATAAGTTGCCTAGTAACGGGGACGCTGGCGAGTCTAACGCCGCTCTGTATGGCTTGTTTTTATTCAGTATTTCCGATATTTCTCACTATTGCATTGAACATTTTGTCTTTTTTTTGGTCTTTAGTAGTTTAGCTAAGTTTACTAGTTTTATATAGTCACTTTTCGCTATTGTCAGTGCGCCAGTTTTCTTTATTTGTACGTGTTTTTACGTGAGGTCGTACAGTTGGTGGACGCTGTTGCCTTTTGAACGCTGTTGCTGCTGCTGCTCACCGGAACGTCTTTCTGAACATTATTTTTTCGCGATTTTCTTTTTCTTTCTAGTCTTTTAACTTTGTATCAGTTTTCTTTTGCTTACTTTCAACACCTTCTGTCTGAAACCCTTCTGGACCTCGGATCGGACTACAAAGTTACGTTAAGTAACTGCGTCAGTTTTCTTGATTTATTTATTTATTTCTGAACGTTAAACGTCTGCGTGTTTTGTTTTGTGTTTTGTGCGTGGAGTCGTGCAGCTGTTGGTGGATGACACCTGCTGGCCGGCTAGACTGCTGTTAACCCCCGGCGCCGTCCAACTGGCTTCCCCGTCTCCAGCGTAGCTACAACCGGCTTGCTCCACTCCTCTGCCTCCGCTGTGCTGGCTCTGTGGCTTCACCTTAATCGCCTGGATCTACCGCTGGCTTCTTCCGACTTCACAACCTGTGGATTTTAACCTGTTCCTCTGGATTGCGCTATGTTTGACTCTCACGTGAGCGCATTTCTGCCGCTCCGTTACTCGGTAACGGAGATGTTACGTCTACGGATCTTCTCAAGGACCCAACCACCTCAGCTTGCATCCCACCAGGACATTCTCAAACGACCAAAATACATCCACCGAGGCTCTGGACGGAATTTTCAGTACTCTCACACCAGCAACAAAAACATACGCTCCTTCTGGTCCACTGGGCCCCGCCCCCCTCCTCGCACAGCCCGTACGGTCAGTCCCGTCAATCACAGTGTACTGTCCCCTCTGCTCAAAGCAACCTGCTACACTCCACTCACCTGTCTGAAACTCTGTCTGCTGAACACCAGATCCCTCAGTAATAAGGCCCTTTTGATAAATGACTTTATTGTTGACCAGAGCCTAGACATTCTCTGCCTCACTGAGACCTGGCAACAACCAAATGACTTCTCCCATCTAAATGAAGCTGTCCCACCAGGTTTTTCCTTTATTAGTAAACCCCGGGTTAATGGGAGGGGGGGTGGCCTCGCTCTCCTCCATCGTGAAAACATCAAAGTCACCACTGTCACAGTCCCCCTTCACTCCTCCTTTGAATGTCTAACTGTAAAACTCTCAGGCCCCAAACCCACTATCATTGTCACCATTTACAGACCACCAAAACCCTCCGCCGTTTTCCTCAATGAATTCTCATCACTACTTACATCTGTATGTGCAATGTCCCCCACTGTTATCCTCCTTGGTGATTTCAACATCCACATTGACAACCCATCCTGTACTTTTGCTAATGACTTCACATCACTTCTGGACTGTCTTGGCATTACGCAACATGTCAACCTCCCAACCCATAACAAAGGTCACATTCTGGATTTAATCTGCTGCACTGACATCACTCCCACTAACCTTGTTGTCATTGATTTCCCCATCTCCGACCACAAAGCTGTACTTTTTGACATTCATACCCAACTACACAAAACCAAGGAACAACGGACCATCTCCTTCAGAAACATCAAACTTATCAACACCACAGACCTCTCCACCATGATCAGCTCCTACCCCAACCCTCCCCCAGCTTCCTCCCTGACTGACCTGGTGACTCACTACAATAACTGCCTCTCCTCCTCCCTCACCACCCTGGCCCCCCTGAAAACCCGCTCAGTCTCATTCACCCACACTGCTCCCTGGTTCACTCCTCATCTGCGCCAGCTCAAAGCCACTGGTCGTCGACTGGAGCGACTCTACAATAAGACTCAACTCACTGTACACCGCCAAATGTATTCGGACCACCTCCATCACTACAAGAATGCCCTCACCACTGCCAAAACCTCATACTACTCCAACCTCATCAACACTGGTACAGGCAACAGCAGAGTCCTCTTCTCAACAGTCAACCACTTACTTCAGCCTCCTAAATCTCTCCCTCCAGATATTTCCACCACCCAATGCACTGCGTTCCTTGACTTCTTCAGCTCTAAAATCAACACCATTCACCAACAACTGGCCTCATCTCGCACCACCTCTGATGACCCACCCTGGATGATCACCTCTGGCCAACCTCTCATCAGCCTCTCTGACTTCACCCTAGTAACAGAACAGACCGTTTCAGAACTCATCCGCAAAGCCAAAACCACCACCTGTCAGCTCGATCCTCTTCCCACCTCCCTTGTCAAAGCATGTCTTCCGTCCATCTCCCCCATGATCACCAACATAATTAACTCCTCCCTCACTACTGGTACTGTACCCCCCACTCTCAAGCTGGCTGCCATCACTCCCATCCTGAAAAAACCTGGTGCTGACCCAACTGACCTTAACCATTACCGGCCCATCTCCAATCTCCCTTTCATCTCCAAAACACTTGAAAGGGTGGTTGCCGCACAACTACAGTCCCACCTCGACATTAACAATCTCCATGAACCGTTCCAATCTGGCTTCCGTCCAAAACACAGCACTGAAACAGCCCTAGTCAAAATCACCAACGACCTCCTCCTTGCAGCCGACTCTGGATTACTCACCATTCTCATCCTCCTCGATCTCAGCGCAGCATTCGACACCATCTCCCACCCTCTGCTCCTTGACCGCCTAGCTGGTATTGGGATCACTGGTGCTGCACTCTCCTGGTTTACATCCTACCTCACCGGCCGTCAACAATTTGTTCAACTAAGCAACCACAAGTCTGGGTGTTCAGGTGTCTCACTGGGTGTCCCCCAGGGGTCAGTCTTGGGTCCACTCCTCTTCACCACTTACCTCCTCCCGCTGGGCACACTCCTCCGTCACCATGGGGTCCGTTTTCACTGCTACGCTGACGACACACAGGTCTACATCTCCACCAAACCCACCGCTGCCATCCCCCCCACCTCCCTCATCAAGTGCCTGGAAGAGATCCGGAGCTGGTTGAGCAGGAACTTCCTGAAACTCAATGGAAACAAGACCGAGGCCCTGCTCATCGGATCCAAATCCACCCTCACTAAATCACAACACACCCCAGCTCCACTCATAAATATCGATGGATTCCCAGTACCCTTCTCCTCCAAAGTCAAGAGCCTCGGCGTCATCCTGGACAACACCCTCTCATTCGCACCCCATATTCACAACATCACCCGGACTGCATTCTTCCACCTCCGCAACATCGCCAGACTCCGCCCATCACTGACCCAATCCAGCACTGAAATCCTAGTTCACTCATTTGTCACATCACGCGTAGACTACTGCAACGCCCTCCTCACCGGACTCCCCACCAAACTCATCAACAGACTGCAGATCATTCAGAACTCAGCCGCCCGGATCATCACCCGCACCAAATCATCTGACCACATCACCCCTGTCCTCATTCAACTTCACTGGCTCCCAGTACACTACCGTATCCAATACAAAACCCTACTCCTCACCTACAAAGCTCTCCACAACCTAGCCCCCAGTTATCTCTGCGACCTCCTCCAAGAATACACTCCCTCCCGCTCCCTCCGCTCAACCTCTGCTGGACTACTATGTATCCCCACATCACGACTCACTACAATGGGTGCCCGGTCATTCAGCTGTTCAGCACCCAGGCTCTGGAACTCCCTCCCCCCACACATAAAACAGTCAGACACCATTACAACCTTCAAGTCACAACTCAAAACTCACCTGTTCAAACTCGCACACAACGTCTAACTGATCACTGTTTTGATTGTTTTGTTTTTTTGTTTTGTTTTGTTTTGTCTTGTTTTTGTTTTATTTATTTCTTATTGCTTATGTTTATTTATTTATTTTTTCCACAATGTCTTGTTTTTTAAAAAATGTATGATGACTATATGCTTTGTAAGGTGACCTTGGGTGTCTTGAAAGGCGCCTCTAAATGAAATGTATTATTATTATTATTATTATTATAACTCGGAAGCTATTGAGCAAAAAGCCGATTTCCATAGGAAATGAATGGGATTTTTTAAAAATTCAAATAAAATAGGAGGTGCAAAATATACATTTTGAGTGAGGTGTGTGTTGTTAGTACCACATAGTCGGACAGGTCTCCATTGGTCTGGGGCCTCTGGGTCCAATACCTCGGAAGCTATTGAGCAAAAAGTCATTTTCAATAGGAAATGAATGGCCGAATATCTGTTGAATATCTGTCGAATATCCAACATCAAACTAACTTCACCACGGTCTGTGTCTTGGCAGACCGATTCTTGGAAACGAATGAGCCGAAATGTTGATTGCCTGATGAATTTCAGGTCCTGTTCAATGTTGTGTTTCTTAAATGAGTGGCAATGACAGAATGTCATGTTCAGCTTGTTCATAATGCTCTAATCAGGATTCTAACGGCCCGAATCCACCGGACGCCTTACGGCCGCGAGGGTAAAGGCCAAAACACACCGGCGCCCAGGGCTGGACTGGGACCAAAAAATGGCCCTGGCATTTTTGCCCATGGCAGCCCACTATGATTATTTATACGACATGCGGAGGCACACAACATACCAGAGGATATATCCGCATATTGTGCTGTTTCAACAATTAAAATAAAGCGCCGTAGCCTACATGGAAGAGAGTAACCATGTTAAAAAATTGATACGCTCTTTCACTTGCAGAGACTTTTGCAGCTAGGTCAAATCCCCTCTGAAATTACTAATGCTTATAATATGTACAGTTTGAACCGTCTCACAATCAGCAAAAAATGCAAGAACACAGAACAACAGGAAGAATACAAAATATATGTATTTTTTATTAAGGCCTAAACTAACTAAAACACAACAAATTATAACACAGTAAGTCAAAGTGGCACCCTAAAGTATATATGAGAGAGAGAGAGAGAGAGAGAGAGAGAGAGAGATTCTCCGCGCCTCCTTTACGTTTCTTCTCCATTTTTATGTCAGTTAGTGACATGACTGATTGACTGATTGACAGCCGAGGCCCAAGGGGCGGGACCTCGGCCCTCTGCTGTGTGTGTGATAGGGCCAGGGCCAGCCCAGAACCAATCATAATGAGTTATGGCCTGGGCCAAAGTTTTATTGAACTTTCAGGTTAAGTTGACAGCCCGCACGACCGAGAGGGAAGGAACGGAGCTCGGCCCTCGGCTGTGTGACATGGCTGGGCCGGGCCGGGTCCATAAAAAAAAAAGAAACCTCAAGTAAACCTCGTCGGCCCAAAAAGGCTTGCCAGCCCACCGGGCGGTACGCCCGATGGCCAGCCGACGCGCAGCGGCGTATGGCAAGCCATCCCCGCCAGAAAACGGCATCATTTAGACGCGTATCACCTTCATTACGCCGTAAAAAAACGCCATAAAATGTAGAAAAACGCCGCATTTTACGCCGCCATGCGCAAAAAAAATGCAGCTTTTTACGCCGCAATTAAGCCTTTCAAGAGCGCGCATAAAAAGCGCAGTTTTGAGCATCAAACTGCACGTAAAATACGCTGCGTTTGTGCACATCTCAACGGCGTAAAATACGGCGTCTCTCTAGTATGCTAATAATCTCTGCCCTTCTTTTCTCTCAGACAATGCATTTGAAGTGTTTGCGCCCAATCACATTCCCGCCTCCACTCAGATAGCCAACGGCATTCTGAGCTTGACGCTGCATATACGTCACTAAGACACAAACTTTTCTTAAAGCGACAGTACAGGTATTGAAAACACATTGACATAGGGGTTGGAACAGGTTACAAAAGGTACCTTGAACATAGCTTAAACATATATTTGTTTCTTATTAATCAGAATTTGGTGATATTTCATCAAAACTAAAATATGTAGTTTCACCCTGGTTACACATACACGGATTCTCCTACCTCATCACTTTACTGACACACACAATGTGTGGTGACAGTAAAGTGACAGGATCATTCGATAGACAAAAATCTTTCCATCTCACTCATTTAATTTAGGAGGATAGTCATTGCACAGCTATAACCAAGTATTCTCATTATAGCCTAGTTATATCCTAGTTTTGCATTGTATCCTATTTTCATATTTCATGTGGCATCTGTATTTTTATGTAGGCTACAGCATCTGTATTTTAAATGTAGCTTGTATCTTCTTTTTACATTTTACCTTTTGCTGAGGTGGGCGCTGTATTAGCCTACTGTATAGGCTGTCTGTATTTGTGTAAGAGTAATTTATATTGTGTAACCTGCTGGATTATGAAAGTTAGTTTGGGGTAAATAAAGTGTCTGTCTGTCTGTCTGTCTGTCTGTCTGGGGGAAAATGCCGTGAAAAATGTACGCACGGTGCGTTCAGGATTAGGACTGATATAGCATATGTCGGCCTAGGCCTAATCAATCGGGTTTTAATATTTGAAGCATTCATATCAGTCTATTCTTTTCGTAGGCTACTCTGCTGTTGGCCTTGATGGGGAGATATTTTTGTGCTTCCATGCACAAATAATTGAATCCAACAACATTCCTGCGTCTCCCCCTCCTACAGAGCACATTTAAGTACCGTGTCAGACTCAGTAGACTGTTACAAGCCTCTGAACGTTGTTAGAGCATGGCTCCCCAGTTCATCAGTGTCTCTCTCTCACTCCCTTCCACTGTGTATTTATATCGATTGAACAAGAGAGGATGTTACGATAACTCCGCGAAAATAAAGGCTCCATGGCTGTAATAATTTAAATAGAATTAACTCGTAAAGCGTGTAACAAGACACCTAGATGATCTGGCTGGCTGACTAAAAAGGCACTGAATTTGGAACTTATAACACAGGAGGTCTGGCTTGCGGACTAAAAAGCATTGCGATCATAAAAGCGTGACCATCTGACAAAAGCACAAATCTGACAATAAATGGATTCGATCCGACAACCTCTTGCCTAGCGTCTCTACCGATTGGACCACGGTTATCACAACGTTGAAACTGCCTTTACTAATATATATATCTATATGACGCTACAACTAACGCCAAATGAGAGGAGATCTGTGCTGAACTGATTTGGTCTGCTTGTGTTGTTCAGCGATTGGGCGCAAACGCTTCAAATGCATTGGCTGAGAGAAAAGAAGGGCGGAGATTATTAGCGTACTAGAGAAACGCCGTATTTTACGGCGTTGTGATGTGCACAAAAGCGCCGTATTTTACGTGCGGTTTGATGTTCAAAACTGCGCTTTTTACACGCGCTCTTGAAAGGCTTAATTGCGGCGTAAAAAGCGGCGCTTTTTTGCGCATGACGGCGTAAAATACGCAGTTTTTCTACATTTTACGGCGTTTTTTACGGCGTAATGAAGGTGACACGCGTCTAAATTATGCCGTTTTCTGGCGGGGATGGCTTGCCATAGCGGCGCGCATTTCACGCGCCTCAATAGCTGCCCCTAACACCAACAGGATGCTGCGCGACGGTCACGCTGCAGTATAAAATCAGGAAGTCACCTGCCGACCAACCGCAAGAAAGAGACGAAACCCCATGGCTGAGTAGCCTATTGTAGCCAGGTTTATTTATTTTCCATCTTTTTTGGCTGAATAATTTGAAAAATGTATAATCTGCGCAGTGAAAGTATGTTTTCAAGCAGCAGATCTACCAACTTAGTTTGTAGGGCACTTTATCGTTTTATTTACTGTCATTTCTTATTTATTATATTTTGTGCAATTATTCACCTACTGCATCAACAATCTTCATAAGTGCAGGACCTTCTATTAAGCCTTTTTAGTATATAGTGCAGTCACCTTTTAAGGCCAATTGTTATTGTGTGCATTTATTGTATTGAGCTACTGGATTGCTTTATTGGTCCCCATTGGGACCAATAAAGTAGCTATCTATCTATCCATCTATATAGCCTTAACGTAGCCACACATTTACATGTATGCAGCCAGTAGTTATCCATTTTAATTGAACACAAGCTCTTTAACATATTATTGAGGGTTTTTTATTTCAACAGAACAAAGAATTGTTGGCAGCCAGACAGAGGGTGGCTGCCCTCCTTCTGCTGCGCCGTAGACGGGCAAGGAGAAGACGAAGGGTTTGGGTGCACCCCATCAATGAACGGAGATAAGAACAGGGGGTATACCACAATCTGATCCAGGAGCTCCGTGCAGATCCTGAGAGGCACCGCCAATATTTCAATTCGCCACTAGGAAGTGTGCAATGGCAGAACCGTATGGTGTAGCCTAGTAGTCATGATGACCTATAATTTAGTTATTATCCCTCTCTGGTATAAATACTCTTTTGCATATATATATATAAATACTTTTTTTGATCCTTCAGGATAAATACAGTGATGTTATTGCTGTGTTGGACTCAGTAGCTATTTTATTTGAGTGCTCGAGACAATGTTATTTTCCCTTAAATCCAGAGAGACAGTTAATACATGATCTGATACCAGAGAGACAGTTAATACATGACAATGCATTTTTGAACTTTGCCTGTGTTTTCTTTTACTTATCTATTTTATCGTATGAAAATGTTTCTATGTGAAGCACTTTGAGTGTGCTTCATGTATGAAAAGTGCTATATAAATGAAGTTGCCTTGCCTTAAATAAAAATATACATATGACCAGTAATCTGGTTTCTACCTACATGGTGTGATTAGCCATTATGTGACCTGATTTTGTCTATTTCCCATTATGGTTAAAGGTTTGGGTACTTAGACGACCATTGTTGATTTCTCACCTAAAGAGCCAATCTCCAGAGCTATGGCTCGCCAGGCAATGTTGTTGTAATGTTTAAGATAGTAGTTCTCTGTTGTACCACCAGGCGGGGCTCTGCTATAAAGTGACACTGGCATTATGCATTTCCTCTGTTCTGTGAATGCACGAGTAAAAGACCTGTGGATACATCGTTCTCCGTTGTCCGTGTCGTTGGTCAGGTTACTACATTTTTGGCGATGAGGATAAATTGTAAGAGTTTTTTTTACATTCCGTTTTTGTTTGAAAAAGGAAAAGGAAGGGGAAAAAGTGGGCAAGCCAGCCTGCGTTATCTTCATGAGTGAAGCCAGTGAAGAGGAGCTGGAAGACGGGAATCAACAGATAGTGGTAGGAGAGCCTCGCGTTCAGATGGCCACGTTTGGAACGATCGGGGAATTCGTCGAGGGGAACGAAGACTGGACGGAGTATGAGGAAAGGCTGGGACACTTTTTCGCTGCTAATGGAGTAACAGAGGAGCCTAAACAGCGCTCCATTCTCCTGAGTGTGTGTGGAGCAAGGACTTACAGACTGATAAGGAACTTAACCACACCGAGGAAACCGGGGGAAGTTCCATATGCGGATCTAGTCAGGCTCGTTGGGAACCACCACAATCCAAGGCCATCGGAAATTGTCCAGCGTTTCAAATTCCACAACCAGTTCAGGAAGTCGGGTCAGTCTGTAGCTAACTTTGTGGCAGAATTGCGTCAGCTTTCAGAACATTGTGAGTTTGGGGCATATTTAGATGACATGCTCCGTGACAGATTAGTGTGTGGAATAAATAATGACTCCATTCAGCGCCGTTTGCTGGCGGAAACGCCACCATTGACTTTTAAAAAGGCACTAGAAATGTCGCAAGGAATGGAAATGGCGGCAAGTAATGTAAAAGACATCCAAAGTTGTCAGATAGGAGCGCCATCACAGGCTGTACACCATGTAAAGAGAGAGGCTGTAAAACCAGCAAGGAGAGTGGAATGTTTTAGGTGTGGAGGGGCACACTATGCAAATGATTGTACATTTCTTGAAGCAGTGTGTCATACCTGTAATAAAAAGGGGCACTTAGCTAAAAAATGCAGGAGTGTGGAAAATAGGGGAAAGAATGAGAAATGGAAAGCCCAGCAGAATCAAGCGCCCACACATTATCTTGAGGGAGATGAAGGAGAGGCAGCTTGTGCTTTCAACATGTTCGCTGTGGATACCAATGAGGAACCGTCTGTGCCCTATTATGCAACCGTGACTGTTGAAGGAAAGGACATAATGTTTGAAATTGATTCTGGGGCTACGGCATCGGTCATAAGCGAGGAGACCTACAAGAGGACATGGGGAAACAAGCCACCTCCTATTAAGCCATCAACGCTCAGACTGAGGACATATACAGGTCAGGCTATACCCCATTTAGGGGTGTTAGATGTGAGCATTTCAGTTGGAGGTCAGAGGGCTCAAGGCAGATTTGTAATAGCCAAGGGTGGGGGACCTAGTTTATTGGGTCGTGACTGGCTTCGCAAAATCAAGCTGGATTGGCATGAGATTAAGTATGCTCACACTACAGAGGACATTCTGCAGCGCTACAGTGATGTGTTCAGAGAGGAACTGGGCACCCTTAAGGGCGTGACTGTGAAGCTTCATGTTGACCCAGATGCAGCGCCGCGTTTCTTTAAGCCCAGAGTGGTCCCCTATGCAATGAAAAGCAAAGTAGAGGAAGAGCTGGAACGTTTGCAGGGGATGGGCATTGTGGAGCCTGTCCAGTTTTCAAGGTGGGCAGCGCCCATTGTTCCTGTTTTGAAAGCAGATGGAACCGCAAGGATTTGTGGAGACTACAAGCTGACCGTGAATCAAGTTTCAAAGCTGATAGAGTATCCGTTGCCACGGGTGGACGACCTGTTTGCAACTCTGGCTGGAGGTAAGCTGTTCACCAAGCTGGATATGAGCCATGCTTACCAGCAGCTACTTCTAGATGAGGATTCAAAACAGTATGTCACCATAAATACCCACAAAGGATTATTCAAGTACAACCGCCTGGTGTTTGGAGTGGCATCCAGCCCGGCCATTTTCCAAAGGACGATGGACACACTATTGCAAGGGATTCCACATGTAGCCGTGTACCTAGATGACATATTAATCACAGGGGCTACTGAGGCTAAGCACTTGGAAAACTTAGAGCAGGTGCTCAAGAGACTCTCAGACGCGGGGCTGCGCCTGAGAAGGGAAAAATTTGTGTTTATGGCAGAACGGGTGACTTACCTGGGACATACCATCACCGCAGAGGGGCTCCGTCCAGTGGAAGACAAAGTGAGGGCTATCAAGGAAGCTCCAAGCCCTAAGAACGTCACAGAACTCCGCTCATTCCTGGGTATGGTGAATTACTATGGGAAATTCCTGCAGGATTTATCGAAGGTGTTAGCCCCACTGTATAAGCTGCTGCACAATGACACCAAGTGGCAGTGGTGTGTAGAGCAGGAGCAAGCGTTTAAAGAGGTAAAAGAACTCCTTCATTCAGCAAAGCTGCTAGTGCATTATGATCCAGAAAAAGACATTGTGCTTTCGTGCGATGCCTCGCCCTATGGAGTGGGGACAGTCCTCTCCCATGTCATGAAAAATGGATCAGAGAAACCTGTTGGTTTTGCATCAAGAACTTAACGGCTGCAGAGAAGGGTTACTCACAGTTGGACAAAGAGGGTCTAGCCATTGTTTTTGCCGTAAAGAGGTTCCATCAGTATTTGTATGGCCGGGTTTTCAAGATCTATACCGACCATAAGCCATTGATGAGCCTGTTCAGTGAAACACGCGGCATTCCGCCGCTAGCGTCAGCAAGAATCCAACGCTGGGCACTTATCTTGTCAGCCTACCAATACAGCATTGTGTACAGAGCAGGGAAGGACAATGCCAATGCTGATGCGTTGAGTCGCCTGCCATTGCCTGAGACACCGGTCTCAACGTATGTGCCTCCAGAGACTGTTTTTTCGTTAGAGAAGTTGTCACGGACACCTGTAAAGGCAGCCCAGGTCAAGCAGTGGACAGAGAGAGACCCAGTGCTGGCCAAAGTAAAGAGTTACCTGCTACAGGGTTGGCCCAGTGTGGTTGACAGTGAGGACTTGCAAACTTATTCCAGACGCAAGACTGAACTCAGCCTACAGGATGGGTGCATTTTCTGGGGTGCAAGGGTAGTCGTCCCTCCCCCAGGTCGCTCACAGATTGTGGAGGAGATACATGAGGCCCATCCGGGGGTATCACGAATGAAGAGCCTGGCAAGGTCCTATGTCTGGTGGCCAAAGATGGATTTAGACCTGGAGAACAAGGTAAAGTCCTGCACACAATGTCAGTTAAATCAGCACCTGTCACCACCAGCCCCTTTGCATCCCTGGGAGTGGCCAGACCACCCCTGGTCTAGACTACATCTGGATTTTGCTGGCCCGTTCATGGGGGAGATGTTTCTCATCATGGTGGATGCCCACTCCAAGTGGATAGAAGCGCACATCATGAGCAACATAACAGCCCCCAAAACCATAGACAAGCTCAGACAAATATTCGCAGTTCATGGGCTGCCTGATACGGTGGTCACGGATAATGGTCCAACGTTCACCAGTGAGCTGTTTGGTGAGTTCATGGAACAGAATGGAATTCGCCATGTTCGCACAGCCCCTTTCCACCCAGCCTCGAATGGATTGGCGGAGCGAGCTGTCCAGACGGTGAAGGAGGGTTTGAAGAGAATGGAAGGTGAGTCTCTAAGCACCAGACTTTCACGTTTCCTGTTTAAATACCGTCTTACCCCACAGACCACTACGGGACGTGCTCCCGCAGAGATGTTGATGGGGCGTAGGCCCAAGTCAAAGTTGGACCTGTTGCGTCCAGACATGAAGGCCACGGTGATGAGGAAGCAGGAAAAGCAGAAGGAGGGACATGATCAACATGCACAAGAGAGACAGCTGAAACCAGGTGACGATGTTTATGTGAGAAACTTCAGTAACTCTAATGAGAAATGGCTTCCTGGGGCTATCCTGGCGCAGAGAGGTCCTCTCTCATTTGTGGTTGAGCTAACGGATGGACGAGTGTTCCGCAGACATCAAGATCACGTCCGCCTACGTCATGACATCAGCCCAGAGTTCATCAGCACCTCAGAGTTTCCCATGGTGAGCCAAGCTACTGTGGGAGTGTCACCAGGGGGAAGGGCACTCGGGGAAGAGTCTGCACCCTTTGGAGAGGAAGGCCAGTTGACTATGGACTCACCGACACCTCCTGTGACCTCGCCACCTGAACCTCCCCAACCGCCTACTCCAGCATTGCCAGCTACAGACCTGGAGATAGTGCGCAGGTCACAGCGTGCTCGAAAACCACCAGACAGACTGATTTATAGTTAATGACTGTATGTGCTGAATTGATTTGCCTGTGCTAGTCGTAAGTGTATACGCCTAAAATAATTGTTGTTAAAGTTAAGGGGTAAAAGACAATGACACTAACTTAGCTTGAATTAACAAGTTGATTTGTATTCGGAGAATGTTGGAATTTAGTGGGGGAGGAGTGTTGTAATGTTTAAGATAGTAGTTCTCTGTTGTACCACCAGGCGGGGCTCTGCTATAAAGTGACACTGGCATTATGCATTTCCTCTGTTCTGTGAATGCACGAATAAAAGACCTGTGGATACATCGTTCTCCGTTGTCCGTGTCATTGGTCAGGTTACTACAAATGTCTTTTTTGGAGTTGTCTTTGTAATGACGGGAACTTTGGTCATACAATTCGGCATATTTCTCCACCTCGACGACCAGTCTCTCATCATCCATTCTCGTAATTGTTTCCCACAAACGAAAGAGGGCGACATCCAGTGGTGAGGGGTAGATATAGAGGTGCCTACGGGACCCGGGATGTACGAACCAGCTTTTAAATAGCGCTTTTTCAGGGGCGGCGACGCTAGGGAACAGAACATTGGTGTGAAGCCTAGTTGGGCAGCGTTCTGCCGCGTGGCCAGTCGGCGCCAGTGTGGGCGTACGTCCGGAATAATGGGGGCAGACTGTTTGACACGCCGCTTCGGCGCCGGTGTGTTTAAAGGCCTAAACACAAGAGAGGTAGAGAGAGGTAAAGAGAGGTAAAGAGAGGTAGAGAGAGGTAGAGAGAGAGGTAGAGAGAGGTAAAGAGAGGTAGAGAGAGGTAAAGAGAGAGGTAGAGAGAGGTAGAGAGAGGTAAAGAGAGAGGTAAAGAGAGGTAAAGAGAGGTAGAGAGAGGTAAAGAGAGATAGAGAGAGGTACGGAGAGGTAGAGAGAGGTAAAGAGAGGTAGAGAGAGGTAAAGAGAGGTAAAGAGAGGTGCTCTGTACTTGGTCCCTGAATGTAACCTATGCTATGGCCCCTGTTTTTAGAAAAAACATAGAACCACCACTGGAATCGGTGACTCTGTGGTTCTTGGAGACTCTCCATCGCGTCGAAGCGCCATGTTGTAGGCCTATAGATCATTACATCTTGGTACACAGAGCACTGGTGAGACAACGGGTTGGATCAGAGGGAGAAAGTGTTTGAGGAAGGGAAAGGAATGTAAGGAATGTAGAGAGGGCGGGTGCGGACCGACCCAGAGATAACAAATCAGGGAAGAGTGTAGGAGCTATTCGAGTTACATGGTGATCACAGGATTTAGGAATAATTATCTAGACTCCATAACATGAGCAATTGGCATTAAAAGTTGTCTGCACACCGCTCGTCCACAGAAGTCCAGGGGTTATGGCGCTAGGGTACACAGCTGCACTCATCAAAAGAGTAATAGTTAATTAGAAAATGGAGTTAATGTATCGATTCAATGTTGAATAAACTAGATAAGGACAACATAGAGAGACGTGTTGGGTTCATCGTAGTGAATCAAAATGTGGAAAACACTAAATGCAAGCAATAGGTAGAATAAAAGGTTAAATTAGGTGGTCCAATTTAAATAGATAGTGTAGGACAATCGGGTAGAATTATGAAGGGGATTGTGATTTTGAGTAACGGTTCAGACAGAAGTGAGTCGCCCAATATTGGAAATGCAAGTTTTAATGTTGTGATTTTTGTTTTCCTCCACATCCTACATGCTAGGTTCTCCATTTACATTCAGAAGTAGTGGTTTCACCTTTCAAATGCCACTACTGCTGCTGCAACACTTTTATAGAATGAAGTAGTGGTTTCACCTTTCAAATGCCACTACTGCTGCTGCAACACTTTTATAGAATGAAGTAGTGGTTTTATCTTTCAAATGCCACTACTGCTGCTGCAACACTTTTATAGAATGTTACCAATTGATAATATGATATTTTTAACTCAACTAAATATTTTTCAGTTGTTATTGTTGTAGTCGCCCTGATGTGTATTCATTACGCACATACTTGGCAGTGCCACTGTGAGCACTGGCTCACTTGATCATGAGGTGACGAGCTGCTACCATCATAGAAAGAGCCGGTTGGTAAAAAGTGGAGGAGGAACAGGAGTCAGACATGTCAGCTCTGACAGCAGAAATTATGGTCTTGAAACGGGGCATGTCGCGTTTTATTTTATTTGACCTTTGTGGTATAAAGGTCTACTAACACATGTAAATGTTTTTGGTTTAGTGCATGACTTTGGGAACAGCATGGTTCAGGCGGCTGATGGTAAACCCACCTATATAAAGCTTTGGTTTTGGACATACTGGCTTCGATTTCCCTTCCCAATAGATTGGTTTTAGTTTACGGATGGTTAAGGTTAGGCGTTTCAACGTTGGTTTCACCAACGGCGTTAGTAGGTTTGCTTATCATTTAATGCTCTACTGTTCTGTCTTCACTTCTTTCTATTGAACGATTCTCTCAACTATCGACAGATGAATCTTCAGACACTCTGTTATCCTCCCTCTCCTCCTCCTTGGATTCCCTCTGTCCCTTCCACTCCAGACCAGCGCGATCCTCACCGCCCCCGCCTTGGCTGTCCCATCCTCTGCGGACTTGTAGAACAAAGTTGCGAGCAGCTGAGAGGAAATGGAAGAGATCAGACTGTCCTAATGATCGATCTCACTATCTTTTCCTTCTTTCAGATTTCACCTCTTGTGTGTCAACAACCAAATCTGCCTTCTACCGGAACAAAATACACTCCTCTGCCTCAAACCCCAGGAAACTGTTTTCCCTGTTCTCGTCCCTCCTCAACCCTCCCTCACCCCCACCTCCTTCCTGCCTCACTGCTGATGACTGTGTTACCTACTTTATCCAGAAAGTGAAGGACATTAGCTCCTCTTTTATCCCTGCCTCTATTCTCCCTCTTCCCATCCCCTCCTCTGTCTTTACCCAATTTAGCCCTCTCACCTCTGACGAGGTCAACATAATAATAACATCTAACCATGCCACCACCTGTCCCCTTGACGCTATCCCCTCCTCTCTCAAGCGAGATCCTGCCATTTCTCACCTCAATTATCAACTCCTCCCTCACTTCAGGCATTGTTCCAGCGTCTTTCAAGACTGCCAGAATAAAGCCTGTCCTCAAAAAAACAACTCTTAATACCACCGACATCCAGAACTACAGACCGGTATCTCTTCTTTCATTCCTGTCTAAAACACTGGAACGTGCCGTTGCTAACCAACTGTCCTCCTATCTCTCATCTAACAACCTGCTTGACCCTCACTAGTCAGGCTTCAAGAAGGCACACTCCACCGAGACGGCTCTCCTCGCGGTGACTGAGTCCCTCCGTGCTACCAGAGCCTTGTCCCTCTCATCGGTTCTCATTCTCCTCGACCTGTCCGCAGCATTTGACACGGTGAACCACCAGATCCTTCTTGCCACTCTTGCCGAACTTGGCATCGCTGAATCTGCTCTTTCCTGGTTCACATCCTACCTGACGAACCGCACCTATCAAGAGACATGGAATGGCTCCTTGTCCAAACCTTGCACGCCTCTTCTGTTCTCCCTCTATACCAGCTCTCACACGGCTTTTCCTATCACTGCTATGCTGACGACACTCAGCTATTTCTCTCTTTCCCCTCATCTGATAAAACCCTGATTGCAACACGCATATCGGAATGTCTGGCGGACGTCGGCACCTGGACAACTGCCCATCACCTGAGGCTTAACCTCAACAAAACCGAGCTCCTTCTAATCCCAGGGAAAGATTGCCCACACATGGACTTTCTGGTCACCGTCGAGAACATCACTGTATCTCCCTCTCCAACTGCCAGAAACCTCGGTGTGGTATTGGACAATCAGTTATCCTGCACTGCAAACATCACTGCGGTCGCCGATCCTGCAGATTTGCACTATACAACAACAGTGGTGGAACGAGCTCCCTGCTGCTCTCAGGACCGCAGAGTCGCTCACTATCTTCCGAAAAAGACTCAAGACTCACCTGTTCAGAGTCCACCTCGACTCTGCATAGCCACCCTCCCCCTTCTGGCCACCATTGTACACTTTATTGTATTGTATTGTATTGTATTATAGTACTTAACTGTGTAGCAACTGCAGTAGCTGCTATCATGGCTGTAACACGGGGAATTGATTAGCCTAGCGATTGTGGTACTTGGTTCTATGAACATCCTTTCTGTACCGACAGTGATATATTGATGCACTTCTTAGGACAAATGTACTTTTTGTAAGTCGCTTTGGATAAAAGCGTCTGCTAAATGCCCTAAATGTAAAATGTAAATACTTGGACAGATCCCTTTGAAGCTCCTCCCGGTCTAGTGTGCTGGGGCGTGGAATGAAAGTGAGACCTTTTTCTAGGAGTGATGTTTGTGCTGGTGTGAGGATGAGGGAATTCGATAGATTGAGGATGTTGGAGGGGGCCGTGTGTATGTACTGGATGTGTCTGATTCTGGCTGCCGTTGGAGGTTGGGGGGTAGGGGGAATGGATGTGTCGTGTCTTGGTGGGGTGGATGGTGATGTAGTGGGAGTGTCCTGGGTGTGCTAGTGGAAATTCAACTGTGTGCACCAATGGGCGAGGATGCGTTGTGTTGTGTTTGGTGTCCAGTGTATGTTGTCAGGTTGAGTGATGAAGGTGTCGTTGGGAATTTCTAGTAGGGGACTGAGATAAGTGACTATGTAGCTGTTGAGTGTGCGTAGGTTCTGCGGTTGTTTTGGTGTGAGTGTCGGTGAGTGGTTGATGACTGGGAAGTGGATGGTGGCGTTGGGGAATGTGGTAAGTGCCTGTTTATTAAGTGCCGATATTTGTTTGATGGATTTGAGTTCGGGGTTAGTTGTTTATGTTGTTTATACCAATTGAAAGGATGACTGTTTGTGTGTGAGTATGTGTTGGTGTTTTCTGTAAGATAGACGGGATAACTGTCTATTTGTATGTGTGCGTGTGTATGTGGGGGAATTCTGTTGAGATTGGAGTCGCCGATGATGAGTGTGGGTGTGTGTCCTAGGTATGACCAATCCTGCAGCTTGTTGCCCACCCTAACCTTATGGTAGGTGGGTTGATAGTATTTTAAGACTGCAGGATTGGTCGGGGAGGGGATAGACTGGGATAGACGGGCAGTGGGGGCTGGACCTCGGCTTCACCCTAACCCCAAGGAGGTCAAAGCGACACCCTGCAGTTGTCCTGACAGACCTGGACTACGCGGATGACATCAGCCTGCTCTCCAACAATGTGGAGCAAGCACAGGAACTCCTGAACAGAGTGGAGCTGGAGTGCGGCAAGGTTGGCCTTAGGCTAAACGCCCAGAAAACAAAGGTCATCAACCGCTGACAACAACTGGTGGCACTGTGCTGAAGGAAGTCGAGGACTTCAAGTATCTGGACTCATGGGTCAACTCAATGAAGCAGGACCTAAAGGTGAGGAAGGCACTCGCATGGAGGGCCCTGAACGGCATGACCTGTGTATGGAACTCCAACCTCCCCCGTCAAATCAAACTCAGCTTCTTCTATGCAACGGTAGAGTCTGTTCTCCTCTACGGCAGCGATTGCTGGTCCCTGAAGCCAACCTTGCAGAAGTCTTTAGACGGGTGCTACACCAGAATGCTGCGTGCAGTACTTAACATCAGCAAGAGTACACATGTTACCAACAGGATCCTGTATGAAGGAATACCAAGGGTGAGTGAGAAAGTAGCTGCCAGGAGAATGAGACTGGTGGGACACTGCCAAAGACACCAAGAGCTGCCAGCCAGCAAATTGGTACTGTGGGAACCAACCCATGGGCATCGGTCTCGAGGACGTCCTACACTAACATACGTGGATGTACTCAAGAAGGATGCAGGAGCGCAAAGTACCAATGAACTGGCCAGATGTATGGAGAATCGGGATGACTGGAAGCAACGATGGAGGGCTCGTCTGAGGACGACCTAGAGAGAGAGAGAGAGAGGCAGAGAGAGAGGGGGCCGGAGGGTTGGTGTCAACAGTGACCTGGCAAGAGGGTTGTGGGGGGAGGGGGAAGAGTTTATTTCAGTTGGGTTCTTTGTTGTGGTCGTGTTGACCTTAGTAGGCCCCTTCATCATTGCTCTTCGATTTTTTGCCAGGCCACTGGTGACACCTATGGGGGAGAGGGGAGGGGGGAAAATGGATTTTGGTGAGATGGAGTCGACAAGGTCCACAATGAGGTTGGTGCGTGTGTGTGATCTACGGAGAGGTCTGGTGGGTGGAGTGTGGTGGAATCTGGTTGGGAGTTATGGGTATGAATGACCTGTGCTAGTCTATGTGAATGATTTTCTCCGTGCGGGGGTTGGGAGTGGGAGAGGTTGGATGCAAGTATCTGGATGGAGTGAGGGGGAGTTCTGGAGAGAGTCTGGCACATGATGGTGTGTTGGTTGTTACTTGGTCCTCTGATATGGAGGTTAATCTGATGAGAGGATTTCGGACTGGGTGGAGTGGGGGAGAGGGTGGGGATGGGTGGGTCGGGGGTTGGTTGAGTTGGGGGGGTAATTGATCTGAGGTGATGTGGAGGGTATGTGGTGCAACTCTGTTGGTGTCCTGGCTCCTGCTGCAGGTAGGGAAGGTGTGGGCCCTACCCCTACCCCTTATCCTTGCCGGCAGGGGGAGGGGTAGGTCTGTTGTGTGTGTGGTTGCGTGTATGGTTGTGAGTTCAGTCAGTGTTTGGCGTGGGCCTAAATAGAGTGATGTGTGAGTGATGAGTCCTCCTCACAGCTTTTAAAAACCTTGTTGTTTAATGTGTTTTTAAAAGAAGCCATTTTAAAAAGGGCAAATTTGCCGTTAAAAACAATGAAAATCATCACCTGGGAGGCCTGGAGAGGAGGATGCCC
This sequence comes from Gadus macrocephalus, assembly GCF_031168955.1. Lineage (NCBI taxonomy): Eukaryota > Metazoa > Chordata > Actinopteri > Gadiformes > Gadidae > Gadus > Gadus macrocephalus. The sequence goes on along the minus strand of NC_082395.1, from coordinate 50,470 downwards.
TGACGTATCGCAACTCTGCTTCTTCAGAGGGCAAGAGTGTAGGGACTGTAACCATTGAGTGGGGGGAAATAGATTTCCCTCCCTCAAGGGCGGGTCCTGAAAATGTGGTCTACCAATCAGTTGGTTAGTTGGCTGGGTTACAGCTGATTTGGAACCCAGGACTGATTTGTCTGTGTGTGCTGTGATTGGTGGGTTTGAATTTTGAAGGGAAGAGTAGTGTAATGTGGTTGGTTGAAAATGTATGGGTGGTTCTGTCCCTAAAAAAAGAAATGAGTGTCTTTCCTGATTCTTTTGAGGGGTTATGAGTGGTGGTGCAGTGGCCAGGGTTAGTAAAATGTATTGTAGAAGATGCATGAAATAAATGCAGAGTGCGGCTTAACCCTCAATTCCACGTTTGATTTGTACCTGGAACCCGGCTCATTGGGGGGAGCGGGGTACCACATATGGTGGAGAATGCAGGCATTGAAGAACCCACCACAACCCCCCGGTAAAGTACCCCACCAATCCGGAATGCGGAACCCGGACGGGACAGACGCCGCCGCCGCGAGAGACGCCGCCGCCGCCGCAAGAGACGCCGCCGCGAGAGACGCCGCCGCGAGAGCCGCCGCCGCCGCCGCAAGAGACGCCGCCGCGAGAGACGCCGCCGCGAGAGACGCCGCTGCAATAGACGCCGCCGCAATAGACGCCGCCGCAATAGACGCCGCTGCAGCAAGAGACGCCGCCGCCGCAAGAGACGCCGCCGCGAGAGACGCCGCCGCGAGAGACGCCGCCGCGAGAGACGCCGCCGCGAGAGACGCCGCCGCGAGAGACGCCGCCGCAATAGACGCCGCCGCAATAGACGCCGCTGCAGCAAGAGACGCCGCTGCAGCAAGAGACGCCGCTGCAGCAAGAGACGCCGCTGCAGCAAGAGACGCCACTGTCGCCAGAGACGCCGCTGCCGCCGCCGCCGCCGCAGCGGGAGACCGGGACGTGACACCGGCAGCGTGGTCACCCTCCTCCGCCCCGACCTGGCGGGGGGAAGGGAAGGGCCACCCATGGAGGTGACGTGTGTACACGGGGCACCCGGACATACGAGACCTGCTACGTGGTCGTCCGGACACCACAGGGGGTGTTCACGGCTAGGGCAGGGATCGTGCCACACCTCCCGGTGCCGCTCCTGATCGGGAGGGATTGTCCGATAGCCCACCCGAAGCAGAGCAGTCCTCACCGGGAGGCCCACCAGAAACAGATCGTGCCTCACCGGGAGGCCCACCAGGAGCAGCCCGACGCTGATGCCTTGTCCCGACGCGATACCTGCAGGGGGCGGGTTCCCCTACTACCGGGGGCCTAATCAAGTGGTGGAAGAGTGTTGCATCCCGCCACTTAAACCTCGGCCCGGGCGGGTCCGAGGTGGGGTGATTGACGGCGTATACTGCCGCCACCCACTGAGTGACGACGAAGAGCATCACTCTCTCCCCAATCAGTGAGATTGGGGGACATCTGGAGCCATTTTAAAAGGAGCATGAGGACTGACATTTGGGAGGGCGGGAGCGAGGAAGAAGGAAGCGCTCTAAGGGAGCGACTAGAGGCCCACGGAGGCCCTAGAGACTGCGAGTAAAATGTTTTGTAGAAGATGTATGAAATAAATGCAGAGTGCGGCTTAACCCTCACTACCACGTGTGATTCGTACCTGGAAACCGGCTCATTGGGGGGAGCGGGGTACCACAGTATGGCTGTACAAAGAAACGAAAAGAAAGTGTATAGAGTGGGTGTAGTAGATATGTAATAGGTGATGGGTGTATGCTGGTAATGGTGAATGTATGCCATGGTTCACGGTTTGTCATTTAGGCCTGTGGTTCTAAGTGTATGCAAACGGGTGATCCATTGGTGTTCTATGTGTCTGCGTTCTGGGGTGGTCCATCAGGGGTCTGACTCTAATCCGGTGATGGTGAGGTGGGTGACGGGGTGTTGTGCGAAATGTTTGACCAGAGTCGTTTGTAGGTGCTGGTGTTTGATGTTGCGGAGGTGTTGTTTTAGTCGGATGATCATAGAATTTTTTGTTCCCCCGATGTAGTGTTTATGGCAGTGTGTGCATGTGATGATGTAGACCGTGTTGGGGGAATCAATACATGGGGGGTGAAGGATGGGTAGAGTGGTGTGGCTATGTGGGTTGGTGATGGATTTGTGTGGTTTGAAGTAGTGTATTATAGACGGTGGTGGTTGTGTGGGTTTGCGGGAGAAGGTGGAGGTGACCAGGAGATATTTGAGATTTGTTTTTCCTGCATGCAGAAATGATTTTGTAATGTTGTAGTGGTATATGTTGTTGCTGTATGGTAGTTGTTACAGAGTCTGATTCATTGACTTCAAAATGGATTACGAGATGGCTTAAGTCGCAAAAAGAATTGAGATGCTTTTATTTCCAAAAAGGAGTGACAAGATACAAAAACTGGACGTCCAAAAGAAAGTAAAACAAGTATTAAAAAGCATCGTTCCAAAAGGTTCTCCATGATCAATGCCCTACAGTCACATACACTGACCGACTGACCCCCCCGTAAACTGGTTGGCAGGCATTTAAAGGCCTAGCCCCTCCCCTTAGCCAAACCATTAACCAGTTATTCAATTAATACGATAAAAATGTTTAACCCAAATTACACTTTGGATAACCTTCCTTCAATACGCAACATAATAACTCTCACAGCATCTACCAAGTCCAACATAAATATCCTACATAAACACATCAACTTACACACACGCCCATATACATACATGCGTCCCCCATGAGCTAATATCAGATGGTATCTCCCACCATCAGCACACCTGAGCCACCTGCCGTGCCCTCTACTTAAAGCAGCCTTAAGCAAGCACTCGGGTTGCGGCGAGGTGTGCGAGGGAACGCGGTCGGTCGCTGCTCGAGAAGCTGCTGCTCCGGTTGTAGAGACAAACTTTTTTGAGCTTTTTTGTTGCACTTGTGTGATTGTGGTTCATAGGAAATAAAGGAAAAGGGTATCACTTGGTGGGGGTTAGAGTTAGGTGGTGTTCTAGAGGCGGGTTCCGACCGACGACCTGTATAGGTCCGGAAAGGTGCCCGTTTCTTTTCTTTCTTTTATAATTTTTCCTGTCTTTTCTATCTAGTGTATAGGATGACTAAAGGGAGTAAAGGTAGGGGGAGGGAGGTAGGAGAAAAGGGGCAGTGTAGGGGAAGAGGCAGTAGTAGTAGCGAGGAAGGAAGAGAAGAGGAGATGTTAAAAGAGCGAGAACATTTAATAGTGTAGATGGTATCGAAACGGAGATGGTGAGTGACTCAAGTGAGGAGGAGGGAGTTGAGAAAAAGGTAGATGTCAAAATGATAGTCCGGTTTGTTGAGGTATAGGGAGGGAGGTATAGGAAAAATTAACCCGTTAAAGCTAACAAAGGAGTTGACAGGAAAGTGCGGTGATATAAAGTTTGCTAGGGTTTTAGGAGATGGAAATCTGTTGATTGGTTGCTCGGATGAGCTTCAGGTAGTTCTGACAAAGCAACTAACAATGGTTGGTGTTAACAAAGTGGTGCAGGTTGGATTGCAGAGAGAAACGTTGCAAAGGGGTGATAACAGGAATCTCTCTGGATATTGAGGAGCAGGAGATTAAAGAGAACTTGGTGGCCAAAGGCATAGAAGTGATTAGTATTAAGAGGATGACAAGGGGCCCTGAAAAGGAAATGAGTGAATCTGTATTGGTGGAGCTTAAAGGAGAAGTATTACCAGATAGAGTATTTCTAGGGTTCCTGTGTTTCTATGTGAGGGCTTACATACCTAAGCCAATGAGGTGCTTTCAGTGTCAAAGATTTGGGCACATCGCTAAAATCTGTAAGGAAAAGAGGAGGTGTGCGAAATGCTCAGGGGATCATGAGTATGGGAAGTGTGAGGGGGCCAAGTTAAAATGTTGTAGTTGTGGGGGTGAACATGTCGTCACTTTTGGAGGCTGTGAAATAATGAAAGAGGAAGTTGCAGTTCAGAAGGTAAAAGTGTTGGACAAAGTGACCTATGCAGAGGCAGTGAAAGTGGTAAAACAGAGGCACGGTGCTAAGAGTCAGGGGTTGGTAGCAGCCTGGGGAGGTGGAAGGGAAGTGACAAGGGAGTCGGTGGGAGAGCAGCACGATGGAACAAAGTGTGGGTAGATAAGAAGCAGGTGGGGATGTTTGTTGCAGCAGTGATAAACTCCACTAGAGACTCCACATCAAAGACAATGAGCATACAGATAATAGCTAAGGCAGCCAAGGATTATTTGGGGATGGAAGGGTTAAAATGGGAGGCTTTGGTAGCCGAGATAAATACACATAGTCAGGAGCCGGTGAGAAAACATCATAACCATGGTGAAAATCCTACAGTGTAATGCTAGGAGCTGGGTGGCAAATGGCCGGGAGGTTAAATATTTTTTAAGTCAAATGAAAGGAAAACCACAAGTAATACGCATTCAAGAAACGTTTTTGAAACCAGTGTTAGATTTTGTTAGATATGGATATGTAGGTATAAGAAGAGACAGGAGTGAAGGTGAAGGGGCTGGTGGAGGGTGTGTAACATTTATCAAGCAAGGTATATCATACAGGGTATTAGATATTGGAACGGAACAAGAGTATATAGTGGTGGAGGTATGGGAGGGGGGAGAGGAGTTTGTTGTTGTTAATTACTATAATCCATGTAAAAGGTTAGAGAATGATAAACTAGTTAGGATTAAAGGTATAGAAAGACACAGGATAATATGGTGCGCAGACTTTAATGCTCATATCACAATGTGGGGAGGGAATCATACAGACACGAATGGGAAAGTGATTGAAGAGTTAATGGAGGACAATAATCTTGTTTGTGTAGAATGTTGGTGTATTTTAGTGTCTCTCTGTTGTTCACATTTCTAGTCTAGGGACAGGCCAGGGCCTCTCATACTGATACTGGCCAGATACCTTATCAATGCTGAGAGTGCGTCTGTTCACGTGTTGTTCATGTATCCCCTTTTTGTATAATACTCGCCCCAACTCTTTGGTTCGACGAGAAGAGGGTTCGACAGCCAAGGAACAAGTCATCGACCACCGGGTCCACTATAGATTATTCAACCTAAGTCTGTATCTCGCTGTATTACATCCTGGAATAAACCATCTATTCAACCCTCTGATCCAACCTGTCAAGTTGCTTTGATTTCGACTTCAAGAATTACTACTACGACTGAAAATACACAACACAGAGTCTGTCCGAACAGTTTAGAAATAAGCTGAAATCTAACATAATTCACTCACTCCCATCATTCGTTTGTTTGAATGATGGGAGGGGGACAAGGATGGATATAAGAACAAGTAATGAGTCAGTGTTGGATCTGACGTTGGTGTCAGTAAGTTTGGCAGGGATCAGTAACTGGGAGGTTTTGACAGATAAATCTTTAGGTAGTGACCACTATGTGTTAGTTTGTTCAGTAGGAGGAAGAGGAGAAGTGAATGTTGGAAATGGAATTCAGAAATGGGTGTATAGTAAAGCAGAATGGGGTACATTTAAGTTGGTCAGTGAAGAAGTTATGGTTTCAGTTGTTACTAGTGGAGATATAGATACAGTAAATTACAGTGTTACATCAGCAATTATTGCTGCAGCAAGTAAATCTATTTCAAGAAGTAAAAATAGAAGGGATAGGAAGTTAGTTCCTTGGTGGACAGAGGAGTGTTCCAAGGCAGTTAAAGCCCGAAACAAAGCATTTAAGAAAGTCAAAAGAGCATAATACACAAAGTGTGGTGGAGTATCAGAGGGCACAGGCACTGGTAAAGAGAGTTACAAAGAGAACACAGAGGGTCAGCTGGAGACAGTCTGGTGGAGTATCAGAGGGCACAGGCACTGGTAAAGAGAGTTACTAAGAGAACACAGAGGGTCAGCTGGAGACAGTCTGGTGGAGTATCAGAGGGCACAGGCACTGGTAAAGAGAGTTACTAAGAGAACACAGAGGGTCAGCTGGAGACAGTTTAGTGGTAAGATAGGAAGAACAACACCGGTAGGAGAAGTGTGGGGAATGATGAGGAAGATGGGAGGAGATAGAGAGTGGGAGTACCCAGTGATTACGTCAGAGGAGCAAACTGCAATATGTGATAAAGATAAGGCTGATTTGATGGCCAAATCTTTTGCTAAGGTGCATAGTGTTGATCAGTTGACAGTGGAAGGGAGAAGGAGAAGAGAAGTTACTTTGAGTAATTATCCTGATGTGCTAGTTAGGAGAGTAGATTCTAGGGAGAAAATAGATGATGGATTTACAATGGCAGAGCTTGTGAGAGCAATTAAAAAAGCAAAGCCCTCAGCTCCAGGGGGAGATCAGGTGAGCTATGTAATGTTAAAACATCTAGGAGAAAGAGGAATGGAAAAATTGTTAGAACTATATAATAGAGTATGGGTGGAGGGAAAGTAACCAAGTGTATGGAAGGAAGCGGTGGTGATTCCGATTAGGAAACCAGGGAAAGATCCAGGTAAGCCTTCTAGTTATAGGCCAATAGCATTAACGTCGAACATATGTAAAATAATGGAGAGATTGGTGACGGAAAGGTTAACGTATGAGCTTGAGAAGAAAGGGTTGTTGACAAGTGGTCAAAGTGGTTTCAGAAAAGGGAGACATACAATGGATGCAGTGGTAAGGCTTGAAAATGAGATACGGAAAGCACAGGCAAACAAAGAGTCAGTGCCGGTAGTGTTTTTTGATATCGAAAAAGCATGTGACATGATGTGGAAGGAAGGTTTGTTAATTAAGTTGTACAAGATGGGGGTAGGTGGAAGGGTTTTTAACTGGATAAAGAATTTTTTGTTTGACAGAAAAATACAAGTCCGGATTGGGTCTGAATTGTCAAATAAGTATATGGTGGGGAATGGCACTCCCCAAGGAAGTGTAATTAGTCCTCTATTGTTTATAATCATGATAAATGATGTTTTTTCAAAGGTACCAGAGGATATAGGAAGTTCTCTGTTTGCAGACGATGGGGCTTTGTGGAAAAGGGGAAGAAATGTGATGCATATTATTAGTAAAGTCCAGTCTGCAATTGAGGGTTAACCCCATTTTATGTAGTTCTCTCCAAACCTATGGTAGCATCATGCCTTCAGTGTGCATATTGTAAATAGTTGTCTGCAAACCTATGGTGGCGTCATGCCTTCAGTGTGCATAGATCTCTGCAAACCTATGTTGGCATCATGCCTTCACTGTGTCTTGAACAGCCACAAAGGTTGCACATATTATATTCATATTTTATCGTATTTGTCTAAATGCATACTTGACTAGATAGATTTGAGTGAAGTTACCAACACAATAGATTGCTGAGTTTTAGTAGCCGATATATTGATTTGACATAAATAACATGAATACCTTGTGGATGTGTATATTTATTGCACCTATCTGTTCTATTTAATGTTCATTTCATATGAAAACACATGGTAATAATTAAATAAATACATCTCTGTACAGGGTGGGGATTTCAACATGCAGCCTTTCTTGACGTATATTTGTAAAGGGAAATCTTGTACTGTTGGGAAAAACGGTCTGTCTAGTTACTGGACCAGATGAAATGAGACAGAGGTAATAAAGTCTATCGGCACAAGGACCTTGGATTTATTAAGTAAAGTGGCAACGGTTATACAGAGTCATAAAGCGTGAGAAATCGAATATGTCTAAGTCCCTAATCAGCGCTGATGGTTCGTCCAGAGCTTCGCCTCCGTGGAAGGTCTGCTGCAGAAGAAGGTGAAAAGTCCCTGTGTGATGCAGTCTTATGCTGTATCCTCCTCTCGATGAGGTGTGTGCGTTTGAGGTGTGTGCGGTTCTGTGTGTTTTTGCTGCCCCTTGGCTCCCAGGCCCTGGGTCTTCTCCTAACGGGGAGAGTTCCTCGTGTCTCCGGTGTGATAAATTAAAGCGGGGGAGTGTCCCCCGAAGTGTCTCGTGTGTGATAATTTAATGTGGCTCTGAGGCCCTGGTATGGGCAGGTGTATCTCTTGGTTCCTCCTAATGGGGAAGAGCTCTCAAAATGTCTCCTGTGTGATAAATTAATGTGGCTCTCAGGCCCCTAGTATCTGCATGTGTTCCTTCTAGTGGGGGAGAGCTTCGAGGTGTCTCCTGTGTGATAAATTAATGTGGCTCTCCCGTTCTTGAGGATGACTGGTGTGTTGTCTGAGTGTTTACTATTTGCCTGGGAAATGGGGCCTTCGGCTCTGGCCTTGACCTGACTATATTATCATGTTTGTGTTATGTGTTCGTTGGGTTTAGAGCAAGAGTCGACTATATATTAATGTGCCTGCCATGTGATGTGCTCATCAGGTTATTTTTCCCAACAGTACCTATTTTAGAACATTATTCTATTTTTCTTAGAACGTAACAATTATTCATAAGTATGTACTGTCATACCTACATCTCTGACGTTTATAACAAACCAAACCGTTTGAAAATCGGTTGAAAATTTAGCAAGTTATGGTTATTTAAAAAGTACATGTAACTCTACCAACACAATGTTATGGGGTGAGCAGCTTACTGTGGTAAGATGACCGCCAGTGGTGACGTTCGACTCCATTGGCCAGCACCGCGGACGAGGCATCTCGTTCATATATATATCTATGGCTCATATGACGTTAAGCATTTCCTGGCGCATAATGTGACGCTTCAGAACCTAAAACCCAGTTTCTCCCCGTTTTCGTGTAAATGAGAGGCCAAACCGCGTGGAAATATCTGCGGTTTCCCTTCGTGTAAACGGGCCTCTGTGTTGGGAGCGCTGGAAATAAAGTGGATCGTCCCGTTCAGTGAATGGAGTTAACCGATTCTTCTTTTATATATAACCCAAGTATAGGCAACAATAATTTGCACATTAGATTATTATTCATAGATTAGAAAACAAAAGGAGATTGTTAATACTTGAGAATAACTTGGGAATGAATGAATGAAACGCGCATGCGCATTTAGAAGACAGCTTTTACAGGAAGTGCGTCATTATTGTGCATCTAGGACCCGTCCCCGAGTCGATCTGGCAGCCGAGCCGCGCAACTCATTTAGGCTACGTTATTTAATCAGAATAATAGTGGTTGAAGAAATTAAACTTTTGAGGAGAATGCGATGCGGAGAAGTTATACTGCAGATTTTTTAAGACATAGATATCAAAATTCAAGACATTTTCAAGTCTTTTTAAGGTATTATTTCCAAATTCATAAATTCAATGCTTTTAAGACTTAAGACCCCGCGGGAACCCTGGCAGGCGGAGCTCTGGGTCCGCACGGTCACGTGGGTCGTGGTCGTCGTCGTAGCCATAACCGCGGTACGTTCCAGGGACGTGGGAGCCGGAGGGAGGGGGCGGGGCTGAGGAGGGAGGAGGCGGCGGCGGCAAGGGGGCGGCGACAGCAGGTGGGGGGGTGGGTACGGAGATCCCCGAGATCCCCGACCCACCCCCACATTCAAGCCCACAGGTTGCAGGGAACCCAGTCTGGCGATCCAAATCGCCTCCGCTCTGCGGCGCTGAGCGACAGACCAGTTGGGGTTGGCCTCGAGAACAGTACTCGTGAGGGCAGGCCAGCCATGCAGCACGAAGTGGTTCACCAAAGGGAGGTGAGTGGCTTTATTGCGTCTTACATTATATCTGTGTTGTGTGAATCTGGTCAGGAGGGTGTTCCCGGTCTCGCCCATGTACTGCATATCACAGGTACGACAACTTATCAGATATACGCAGTTACGGGTGGCCGGCCCAGAATGTTTTTGTGTAGCAAAGACGTCACCATTGCTTGGGTTGCGAGCCCAGGGACGGAAAAGGTAGAAATCTGTTAACCTAGTCGACCTAGGTTGGGTCAGCGGGCTTAACTTAGCTCTGACTAGAATGTCTCTTAGATTTCTGTTCCTTCTGTAGGCCGCGATGATGCCATGTGAAGGTAGTATTGCGGTTTCATCTTGCAGCCGTTTGAAGTGCGTTCTGACCTGCCGGGTCAGTAGCGTGGAGGACAACGAGTCGGTGACAACCAAGGGTAGACGCGGGCCCATGGCGGGCGGTCTGGTGACCTTAAAGGTCTTGAGGGAGGAGCGACGAGCGGAACGCGAGTATCCCCTGGCGGCGAGGGCGGTAAACAGTATTTTAACTGCGGCCATGAAGTCTGATTGGTTAGTGCATATCCTGGAGAACCTCAGGAGCTGTGACTTCAGGAGGCCAGCGTATGTGTGCCTGGGGTGAAAACTTGAGCCGCGTAGCAAGGCGTGTGTGTCCGTCGGTTTGAAGTAAACCTTAACGTCTAACCTGAGCTTGTCGGCGAAGTCGGGGCCTTTGAATGTGGTGGTGTCCAGAAAGTCCACCGACGACGTGCTCGTGCAAGACTTTAATGTGATCGACGGATCGTGTGTATTGAGTATAGATAGAAATTGATCGAAATCCGCTTGCGAGTGGGGCCACACTCCCCATATGTCGTCCAAGTAGCGCAAATAGCAGAGGGGTCGTTTGGGACAGACAGCGAGCGCTGAGGCCTCCCACTGCGCCATAAATAAGTTGGCGTATGAGGGGGCGAACTTTTTCCCCATGGCCGTTCCCTTAACCTGGAGAAAAAATTCGCCGTTGAATAGGAAATCATTGCGCGTTAAGTTGATTTCTAGGAGACTCAGGAGCTCCGCGTCCGGCCGCGTGACATCAGGGTAGAGTGTAAAGGCATGTTGTACGGCGTGCATGCCACCGGCAATATCAATATTGGTGTAGAAACTGTCCACGTCCATCGTGAACATGATGGAGTGCGAGGGTACGTGTGTGTCTCTGACCTTTTGGACGAAATCGTATGTGTCCTTCACATAACTGGCGTGCCTGATAGAGAGGGGGTATAAGTAGTGATCCAAATATTCTGCCGTATTATAGGTCTCACTACTGCAATCCGAGACTATGGGACGTCCCGGAGGAATCTCGGATGGCCTACTCCAGGCCGCAGGGTCCTTATGGATTTTGGGCAACATATAGAAGAGCCTGGGCCTGGGCTCGGCGTCCCCGATGAGGTAATTGCGTTGTACGTGTGTTATATATTTTTTACGCCACAAGGTGTTGATGATGGTTGAAACTAGGGGCACGGTATCGATGTAAATGGGGCGGTCGAGTTTAGCGTAGTACGTACATCGTTAAGCTGCCGGTAGCCTTCCCAAAGGTACTGTTCACGGTCCATAAGAACCACAGCACTGCCCTTGTCGGCGGGCTTAACGATGATGTCGCGGTTATTGCGTAGTTGAAGAAGAGCCTCAGCTTCCTCAGGCTTGAGGTTGTCACGAGCCAGGTGGAGGCGGAATGAGTCGCGAAGAAAAGCGAGGTCCGAGTCCACCAAGCGCGCGACACCAGGAGGGAGTTTACGGGCGGGCGGAGCCCACGTGGATTTAGGTGTAAAGGGGGGCCGGACGTAGGGTGGGTGGTTTTCAAAATAAACCGCAATTTTGAGTTTCCGATGGTACTCTTGAAGGTCCGAGCGGACCTGATCAAGAGCACCATGGGAATGTGTTCCAGCCGAGGGGATAAACGAAAGACCCCTGTCTAGGACCAGGAACTGTGCCGCAGTGAGAACAAAAGACTTAGAGGTTGATGACGAACTTGCTCCCCCGTTGCGTGTTATCAGACGCGGGAGCGGTCAGTTTAAAGCCTCAACCCAGTGGTCCAGGATGAGGCTAGCCGTATGCCGAGACCAGTGGACCCCGTCCCGGTCAACAACAAAGTTGAGTTCCTAGCAAGGGCGGGGCTGATTCGCACCGGGACTCGATATAGTCGTTGAGTCGGCGGAGATTCTCTTGCTCCCTGTGTGGGAGGGAGCGAGAGAAATTAACGACTGGTACCAGGATGCTAGCCCGGGGGAAGGCCGCACGTGCCATTTTGAGAGCCTTTACTAGGTTACGAATGCCTGTTAGGGTGGCGCGGCCGGATGAGACCTGTCGTTGAGGCCGAAGGCTAAAACGACTTTATGCACGTTAGGGATGACGGTAGTCTTGGCCAGAATGGAAGCGGCGTGGGCGAAGGTGGCACCGGGGAAGCTGTCTACCTGTAGACTGGGGTGTTGGAACGGGGGGAATCTGGAAAGGTTAGAGTCACCGATGATGTGTCGCTCCCTGGCTCGGAGGGACCACTCTATTTCCTTGTGTGCGGTGTTGACGTGACGCGTGGGCCTCCGGGTGGGCGTGACCGGGGTGACGCCGTCGGCAGGAAACTCGAGTGCGAGTCTGGCGTGGGCCGAGCCAAGGGGGGTGGTGGTGGCGACGGCGGGGGGGGCAGCGGAGACGTCGTGACGAGGAGTAGTCTGGGCAAACCCAAAGCCGGGTGTCGTGCCGGGAGACTGAAGAGACGTCCGGAGGAGAGCGGAGATGTCTCGACGAGGAGTAGTCTGGGCAAACCCAGGGCCGGGTGTCGTGCCGGGAGACTGAAGAGACGTCCGGAGGAGAGCGGAGACTTCATGACGAAGAGTAGTCTGGGAAAACCCAAAGTCGGGTGTCGTGCCGGGAGACTGAGGAGACGTCCGGATGAGCGTGGTGAGGGTCCGGCGTTGAGACCGGGTGGAGGCTCGCGCCTTCATCCTCTGCGCCAGCGGTGCGGCCGGATGGGGTCTCGAACCTGCAGTGGAAGGTCGAGGAGATGGAGGAGGGGGGGAGGGCAGGGTCGGAGGGAAGGGAAGGAGGGGAGGGGAGGTAGGGAGCCTGGGGGTGGGGCAGAAGGGAATAGACAGGGAGGAGGAGAAGACAGAGACGGAGCGGGCTCGGGACGGGGAGCGCTCGAAACGTCCATCGCCGTCCAGGGGTCCGGGGTCTGGTCCGACCGGTGGAGGCGGGGAGAGAGGCGGCTGGCCGAAGGCAGGCAGGGAGCCGTCCATGGAGAGCCCGGAAGGAACCGGGGCGTCAAGCTCCCGTCGGAGCATCGAGCGGACGTCCTCCAGGGTCTCAGGACGGAGGTGGCGCCCGTACTGGCGGGTGGCCCAGGAGGACGCCACCTCAAAGTTCCGATGCCACGACGGGTCCGTGAGTTCGGCGAGAGCACTCACCCTGTTCAGGATCGTGGCCTGGTAGTGGTCCCGCAGCACCATGGTCGAAGTGTGACCCCAGTTCCGTGCGTTGGCGTCTATCCACGCTAGGACCTCAGCATTGGGAACCGCAGGGCGGATAGACGTCCTCAAGACCTCGATGAGCCTGGCGATGCTCGGGAGGGGCTCAGGACCGGAGGCGTTGGCGAGATGGTGGGACGTCTTGATAGCCGCAAAGACCAGTCTATTTTTTAGGGAGAAGTCTGGGTCGTCTGATCGCGAGACGTCAGGAACTCGAGGCGCAGCGTGTGTGGGTGGCAGGCGCGAAGGCCTAGCACGTGCGTTCGTGGCCTCATGCGGTCCGGGACGAGCGTGTGTGGGTGGCAGGCGCGAAGGCCTAGCACGTGCGTTCGTGACCTCATGCGGTCCGGGACGAGCGTGTGTGGGTGGCAGGCGCGAAGGCCTAGCACGTGCGTTCGTGACCTCATGCGGTCCGGGACGTCTGGGGGGACAGGGTCAGGTTAGGGTTAGGTTTTTATATCGTAGTTCGGTTCTTGACGGTCATACGACCCTGGGTACACTGGCACACCATCTCCCAATCTTTCATTTCATTTTTTTCGTTTTTTTCTTTTTTTGTTTTTTTCTTTTTTAGTGTATAATATTTTTAATTTTTTTGTGTGTTTCTTTTCTGTTTCTGTAGAAATAAAATCAGAGGAAGGGAAGGAAGAGCAGGGGGACGAGCAGCTGGGGTCTGAGGAGGCGCGGAGCAAAGTCAAGTGAACCTTCTATTATTTTTGTCTATTTTGTACCCCCAGGGGGATCAGAGGGAGCAGGGTGCCGTCACCGCCAGAGTGTCCAAGGGGCCGGGCCCCCGAGAGACCTCCCATAGTGGGGCAGCCAGCACAGCAATCGGGTCGATATAAAAACACTTCTATTTAAAAAGGTAAATGCTAATAATAAGAGGGGGGATCCGAGGACCCTGCCCGCCAAACCATGCGTGTAAGTATATACATATAAATAAAAATAAAAGAGAGACAAATATATAAATATATAAATACGCGCTCACACATCCAGATCCATCCATACACATACTGTCATAAAATGGCGAATCATGCGCATAAATATAAAATATATAATATAGGGATAAAAAGGAGCACGCTGCAATCGAGAGAATTCATGGTTGAAAATGCAGGAGCCCCTTTAATAAATAAGTCAATCCGCATGCACATATACATACACATATAGACATGGTAAGAGCATATAAGAAGTATTAAGAAACAAGAAATAAGTGCTGGCAGAAATAAATCAAACTCAATAAATAAAATGAATAAATAGGGTAGGATAAATAACAATAAATGAGACATAGTACAACCATTCACACATTCATATCATCCTTTTGTATAAAAGAAGACACCAAGGGAATAAAATGGTGTAAAAGGAAGCACACGGAAGGGATAAAAACATGCAACACATTAAAACGCACAGTCGATCCGATGCCGTGCAAGGAGAAAACCCAGGAGGAATCCCGGGACAACCCAGCACCCCCAACCACGGCTCAGCGCGGACCCTACTCCCTGATGTTCAGGCCCGAGGGGGTAATGGTCCTAAGTTTGGCTATCCATCTATGCTCCGCCGCCTTCCTCTGTCTATCCGACCAGCACGCCTTCATCTCCAGCCCAGTGATGAATAATGAGGTAATGGGGTGTGTTTGGAAATGTTGACTATTTGAGTGTTGAGTGTGCCTATGTGTATTGTATATAAGTGTTGTTTAAGTCTGTTTAGTATGGTGTACTTTGTTTCGCCGACATGATGGCGTAGATTATATTTTTGTCCAGTATGGTGAGTTTTTGTGTGATAGGGCTGGAGGTGGAGGCGAGCCGGTTCCGGATGACCGCCAACTGCTGGAAATGGCCTCGGTGTTGAGAGGGGGCGCCTCCAGTGTCTGTGGAGAAGCGGGCCCGCACCAGGACATCCTGCAGGTTCCGGTTCTTCCTGTATGCTGATATAATTTTGTGGTTTTGGAGTGCGGGATTGTTGTGTTGTGCGTGTGTGAATGCGTTTTTCAGTTTGGATTGTATGTGTATGATGTTTTGTGTATATGTGCTGATGAGGGGTATGATGCGTGTGTGTGTGGCTGCCGCCCCTGATCGTCTCCGCTCCTGATGGCAGGGGTCCCCTCAGGGAACCTGTTTGGGAAGACCACCTGACTCAGGGATCCAGGTACTCCTAGTGGAGGCCCCACCTCAGCCGGCCTATGGATAGGGGTGGACACCAAGTCCGTACCTCCAGTATAAGGGAGCCGGCTAAGGTGAGGCATAGAGGAGGGGGGCTGGTTAGGGTCAGGGAGATGGTGGGGGTCCACAGTGGAAGCCGCAGGCGGGTTAAAGTGAAACGGAGTGGGTGACGAGGGGTTATGGTGAGACGTGGTGATTGTGCGCTGACTAGAATGTAACGCAGTGGAGAAATGGCTAGGGTGAGACGGGGTGGGTGGTGAATGGTGAGGAGGAGACGACACGCGGAGGGATAGTGGGTTGGGGTTAGGGTTAGGGCACGGGGTGGAGGGGTTAGGGTTAGGGGTTATACTTAAACTTAAAGACGGCGCCGCCAGAGGCGGAGACGTCGGGTGCACGGGCCATCATCAAACTACTCCCGAGATCCCCGACCCACCCCCACATTCAAAGACAGGTTATGAGGTCCCCAACCTAGCCATCGTGAGACGCCTAGATCGTTTTTTTCTCTTTTCCGCTACCTTTCTTCCAGGTCGCATCAATATTGACAAGAAGGGACTCGTGCCCAGTACCTTGGTGTGCCTGGTGGGCCTCCTGGTGGGCGTGTCTGGCGTAACGCCGTCCGTGGGCGGGGCAAAGGTCAGCCGGGCACGGGTGGAGCCAGACGCAGAGGCCGTAGGAAGGGGCGTGGCGAGGGGCTGGAAGAGGGACGAACCGGAAGGGCGTGGCTTCCTCTGCGGCAGCGGCAAGGCAGGAGAAGGCCGTGCGGAGCCAAGGGAGGTGCCAGCGGGGACAGCGTCCCAACGAGCGCTGGCCTGGGCTGATCCATTGGGGGCTGACCAGAGGGGCGTGGCGAGGGTCCGACGCCGGGGCTTGGTGGAGGCGCGCGTCTTCGTCTGCGGCAGGGGCGCGGCCGGAGGGGGTCTGGAGCCTGCAGGGGGAAGGAGAGGGGGAGAGGAGGGAAAGGAAAAGAGAGACACAGAGCTGGTCCGGGACGGAGAGCGGTCTGCGGGGCCATCGCGGTCCAGGGTTCCGGGGTCAGGTCCGGGGAGCCAGAGGTCGGAGGGAGGCTCGGCTGGAGGCGAGGAGGGAGGCGGCAGACAGGAGGGAGGCAGAGAGCCGTCACGCAGGGCGTCCAGGGGAGCCCGGGTGTTGAGCTCTTGTCGGAGCTCTGAACGGAGGCTGTCCAGCGTTTCCTGACGAAGGCGGTGTCTGTACTGTCTTGCGGCCCAGGAGGCAGCCACCTCAAAATTGTGGCGCCAGGCAGGGTCCGCAAGACTGGAGAGAGCGCTCACCTTCTGGACCACTGTGGCCCTGTAGTGGTCGCGCAGGATGATGCTGGTGGTGTGTGCCCAGTTCCGGGCGTTACCCTTAAGGAGAGCCAGGGTCGCGGCGTTCAGAACTGCTGGGCGGATGGAGGCCATCAGGCAGGCGACGAGCCTGGCGACGACGGGCAGAGGCTCGGAACCGGTGGCGTTGCCCAGGTGGTGGGTTGCTTTGATGGCCGCGAGGATGAGGCGGTTTTTGAGTGAAAAGTCTGGGTCATTCTATCTTTGTACGTCCGGAGCCTGGGGCCTAACGAGGCGCGCAGGAACCGGGCGTACGGTCACGGTTTCTGGGGGTCCGGGAGGACGGGGTCGGGCCCGGGGCCTGGGACCAGGACGGGAGGGTACCTGGTGACGGGTTCGTGGAGTGTTGGTTGGGAGGTCTCGGTCGCAGATCGTAGGGTGGAAGACATGGCGCGCGTTAGCTCCGCCGCGACGGCGCTCATAACGTCTCGGTGGAGGCGCGGGTCGGTAGGCCCGATTCAGGGGAGCAGGGGGATATCTGGCCGAACCAAGGGGAGACCAACCCCTAGTGGGTCGTGCGTGGTAGCCCCAGCCCCGAGGAGAGGGGTCACGGGGTTCCCAGTCGCGCCGATAAGGGTCCGCGACGGACGCATTTGAACGCCTCATGGTAGTTAGGGGCTCAAAGTTTGAACTGACCAGGGATGGGATGCCGGTGGGGTCCCTGGGTCTGAGTTGGCGTCGTCCGCGTTGGACTACTGTCCAGTAGTCGTGATGGCTCGGGGCAGGCATGTTCCACGGTTGGAATTTGTAATGAATGATGGTTGGAGGTTCAAAAAAAATATGATGTCCCAAAGTGGTCCGATAGAATTCCGTTTTTTTATTTAACAGGATAAACTATCGTTAAATGCAGTATAGTACAACGTTTCGTCACTAATGGTGACTTCATCAGGTACGAAGAGGCAAGAATACAAAACCGTGAAAGATGTCCATGAAGTTATTGAAAAACGAGCCGCGGTGACATTGACAGTAGCATACGAGTCCACGCACATGCTTCCACTGCGTGCGCAGGAGCTGGTTTCAAATGTATTCAACTAGAGAGGCCGTCTCCCAGATGCGGGGGAGCCATTCGAGTGTCAGGTTCGGTAAACAACATTCCAATTCGAATAGCACGTCACACTCCATGGCTAGTGACAGCCGCCCGTCAACGGGGGGACCAATCACCAGCCAGGACGAGTAAACAACGAACCAAACGTAAACGAACGCACCGACAGGACATAAACGAATACATAGGAAGGGGCAGGTGGATAAAGAAAAATAATAAACGAATTAAAACATATTAAACTAGGGGGACAGGGGGTCAAATGAATAGATAAACGAATAAAAGGAATGGAATAACGCGAAAGCGTCACAATACGTTTTGCGTAACGCGTCATAGATGATGGCTAGGGGAGGGGGCTACGGTTAGGGTTAGGCCCAGGTAGGGGAGTGGTTAGGGTTAGGTATATTAAAATATCTCATGGATCTCCCCACGTCGTCCGACGACTTCGCAGTTTGGATAGAGGTCCAAGGCAAGGCACTGGCCGGCGCATGTTATTCTTGGTCTTAATGTCCTCGTGTACTTTGACCCGTTCTTTCGAATTAAGTAGTTTTCGTTTTTCCAGTTTGGATTTTTTTAGGTTGGTATGTTATTCGTATTGTAGTTCGGTTCTTTAAGGTTGGTATTTGTTTTGGGTTTTATTCAATGTTTTTTTTGTGCAAAAGATTTTCTTTTTTCTTTTAAAGTTTGGTTTATATTATTTTGAAGAGTTTGTTCAAGAACTGCAGGACATGTCATCAGTTGTGGTCCCCGGGATCATCGAGTGTTTCGGCCGTTATCACAAGACACTCTCACCCGAGGGTGGCCCTCCCGAGGTCGATCAACTCTCGGGAATGTCCCACAATCCATCAAGAACCTTTTCTTATTATAGGGTTTTTATGGTTGGTTTAACTGTATAGTTGTTTAAGTGTTGTTTGTTCGGTTGGTGTTAAGATGGGATAGATTTTTCCTTAGTGCTCCTCGGTTAGTTTTAAGATAGGATAGATTTCTCCTTGTTTTCGGTTGGTGTTTAAGATGGGATAGATTTTTCCTTTTAGTGTTCCTCGGTTGGTTTTAAGAAAGGATAGATTTCTCCTTGTTTGTTCGGTTGGTGTTTAAAAAGGGATAGACTTTTCGTCAGTGTTCCTCGGTTGGTTTTAAGATAGGATAGATTTCTCCTTGTTTGTTCGGTTGGTGTTTAAAAAGGGATAGATTTTTCGTTAGTGTTACTCGGTTGGTTTTTAAGAAAGGATAGATTTTTCGTTAGTGTTACTCAGTTGGTTTTTAAGAAAGGATAGATTTCTCCTTGTTTGTACGGTTGGTGTTAAGATGGGATAGATTTTCCGTTAGTGCTACTCGGTTGGTTATGAGATAGGATAGATTTTTCGTTGTTTGTTTGGTGTTAAGATGGGATAGATTTTTCCTTTTACGTTTCTCGGTTGGTTTTGAGATAGGATAGATTTTTCGTTGTTTGTTTGGTGTTAAGATGGGATAGATTTTTCCTTTTACGTTTCTCGGTTGGTTTTGAGATAGGATAGATTTCTCGTTGTTCGTTTGGTGTTAAGATGGGAAAGATTTTCTCGTTAGTGCTCCTCATTTGGTGCCTCATAAGGCTAAGGTTAGGGGTCGGGATAGTCACTCGGTTTAAGGTTAGGGAATAAGGCTAAAGGTTAGGGTTAGGATTTAGATAAGTGGTAGGGATAGTCACTCGGGTTAAGGTTAGGGAATAAGGCTAAAGGTTAAGGTTAGGATTTAGATTTAGATAAGTGGTCGGGTTGAAGGTTCGGGTTAAGGTTAGGGAATAAGGTTTGAAGGTTAAGGTTAGGATTAAGGTTAGGGTAAGTAGTCTGGTAAATAAATTGGGGTATGGAATAGGGCTGAGTTAAAAAGTGGTAAAGGTACTAGGTCCCGGTGCACCCTCGGCTTAGCCCCTAATGTGGGCTAGGGGGTGAAGAATCGAAATGGCTAAAAGGTTCAAACACTAGGTCCCGGTGCACCCTCGGCCCAGCCCCTAATGTGGGCTAGGGGGCGAAAATTTGGAATTGGCTAAAAGGTGTCCAATTCGGTTTTAGTTAAGGTCAGATTAGACGTATGTGGTGCAAGATGTGCCGTTGTATGGGTGAGGCTAAACCTCATAGAAGATTGGGCCACGATTAAGGTCCTGCCGCCCTGGACCACCACACCCTGCGTGCTGTTCCTAGAGTCGGAACCCAGGGGGGCCGCATACTTACCACCTGATTAGCCAAACCATTCGTTAACACCGCTAGGTAGCCCTGGTTTGGCCGGGCAGGTTTGAGAGTCTGGTGATGCACAAAAGTGCCCCTGGGGGGGGTGACCGGGGCCAGCCACGCTAAAACGGTGCCTACCCAGTCACCCCTGGTGTGGAGTCCGGGCGAATGCCCCCCAAGAATGACCGGGGCCAGCTACGACAAAGCGCTGCCTTCCCAGTCACCCCTGGTGAAGCGCCCGGGCGAATGCCCCCCAAGGATGACCGGGGCCAGCCACGACAAAGCGTTGCCTTCCCAGTCATCCCCAGGGCAAGAAAATTGCCAGTGGAGCAAATACTCACTCTGTATGGTATTCTTCAGCGTCGTCTTTGGTTTTCGATGGTTCCCAAATAGACCGTGTTAAGAAAAATCCATCTGCCTCCATCGTCCGGTAACAACCTTAGATGACTAATGGGGTAAAACGTTAACAATACATTTTAAATTTTACTTCGAAAACCATAAGTGAGACGGACTTCGGCCCAAATAAGGCCGAAGCGTTCAGGAGCGCGGGCTAAGGTAACAACCGAGTATACCTTGCCTGGGTTCCCACACCCAAGGCGAATCCACTCAGACAACTCCAACCAAGCCCTCCCACCCTATGGGCGGAGAGCGCCCCCTGTCCAAGTAAATCAGCACTTCCAATCAAGATAGCGGGCCCTTTAGAAGGATGAGAGAGTGGGCACCTCAGAATGGGTAACTCCCTTGGTTCAAAGACCATGGAGAGACTACCTAAAACCTCATCGGTTCTCCCATCCTATAATTATTTTTTTTATTTTTTTACACAAAAGAATATGGATGATAATAAACAATAACCAAATATTCCATTTGGGGACCCTTAAGCCTCATTCAGGCCATTGGGGTGTCCTGCCCCCAATCTAGTGATCCAACCCCGCTCCGCCCTCTTCCTCTCCCCTGTTGTCCACAGGGGGTTGTGTTGCAGACCGATCAGCCTTAGATTCCGTAGGCCATGCAACATAAAATGTTTTACCAATAAAGTGTCCGACTTACGTCCAGTTCCAACATTGTACTTGTGCGAGGAAAGGCGTGCTGCGAGGCTGTTCCTAGTCTCACCGACATACGCAATTTTGCACCGCCTGCAATAAATCTTATACACGCAGTTTTTGTGCTTCATTGTAATGTTCCGTTTCAGGAAGCAGGTGGTCTTAGTCGTCGGGTTGGTTGCCGTTCTACAACGTCCCGGAGATAAGGGCGGTGCTGACCGGGAAGGGAGTCTCGCTCGGACCAGAAAGTCCCTTAAGTTCGGGTTTCGTTTATACGAAGAAATAATCCTCGTATCCCGTGCCAGGGAAGTGCCCGCCATTATTTCCTCGAAGTTCTTCCTGGTATTCTTCATGACCCTAGTGGCCAAAGGGGAGTAAATTGCAACAAACGGTGCAATATGTTTTTTACGGACTTCACAGAAGGGCCCGGTTGCTTATGGAAATCCTTCCTGACCCTTCTCAAAAAGGATCTAGGGTAACCCCTACCCTTGAGCGCCCGGAAAAGGGTCCGCGTTGCGACCATACAATCCCCCGGTCTGGAGCAAATCCGCTTATAGCGGATAAGCTGGGACTTGACAATACCCCGGAAGGTGTGTTTGGGGTGGAAACTGCTGTAGTGGAGGAGGGCGTGTGAATCCGTGGGTTTGAAAAAGACCTTAGTGTCCAATTGACCGGTGGTGTCGAAATCGGGCCCCCTGAAAGTAGTGACATCTAAGAAGTCCATTGATATGGGGCTAGAGAGGGGCTTGATCTTAATTGAGGGGTGGTGGGAATTTAGAGTTTGGACAAATTTCTGGAACTCCTCCTCACCATGGGTCCAAATACCCCAAATATCGTCCAGAAAACGGTAATAGTGTATGGGCGATTTGGAGCATTTGGGCAGGATTGTGTTCTCCCATGTGGCCATGTATATATTCGCATAGGCCGGGGCGAAACGCTTGCCCATCGCTGTACCCTTTACTTGGAGATAATATTGATTATCGAATTCAAAGTCATTTTTGGATAGACTAATGTCCAGCAACCTGATAATATCTTGATCCGGCCGGGATGGGTCTGGGTTCTCGTCCATTAGAGCCTGTACTGCTTCCAGGCCCATCCTGGTATCAATGTTGGTATACAAACTCTCCACATCCATAGAAAAGATAAAAAAAGGGGCTGATAATTTTATATTCCTGATTTTTCCAATAAAATCATAAGTGTCCTTCAAATAGCTTTTATGAAGGATCGACAGGGGGTTAAGGTGATAATCCAAAAACTCCGCTACCAAGTAGCTCTCGCTCCCACAATCCGAAACAATCGGTCTTCCCGGAGGAATCTTAAAAGGGGTCGGCCAGGTATCTGGCGCCTTATGAATCTTGGGGAGGAGGTAGAAAAGCCTTTTCCGGGGGGTCCTCATCCTCCTCATCGTCATCCGCTTATCCGGGGTCGGGTCGCGGGGGGAGCAGCTCAAGCAGGGGGCCCCAGACTTCCCTTTCCCGGGCCACATTGACCAGCTCTGACGGGGGGATCCCGAGGCGTTCCCAGGCCAGTGTTGAGATATAATCTCTCCACCTAGTCCTGGGTCTTCCCCGAGGTCTCCTCCCCACTGGACGTGCCTGAAACACCTCCCAAGGAAGGCGCCCAGTGGGCATCCTTACCAGATGCCCGAACCACCTCAGCTGACTCCTTTCTAAGTAAAGGAGCAGCGGCTCTTGACCATAGGTGAGGATAGGAACGAAGATCGACCGGTAGATCGAGAGCTTTGCCTTGCGGCTCAGCTCTCTTTTCGTTACAACAGGGGTATCATCCCCTATTAGGTATTTGCTCTGCTTTGGGGTAATGATTTTATTGTGGGTCATGGAATCTACAACCCCCCTAATTTGGGCCACTGTGTCCAAATAAATTGGAGCAGCAAGCGGCTGGCAATATTCTGTATTCTGTAGTTGCCTCAAAGCTTCTTGCACGTATTGTTCCCTATCCAGGATCACAATCGCGCTGCCCTTATCAGCTGGCTTGATAATTATAGATGTGTTTTGTTGTAATTCCTCCAGCGCCTGTCTTTCCATGTCTGAGAGGTTGGACTCCACCGGTATTGGTTGTGCAGCGCGTAGCGCACTATGGTCCCTCAAAAATAGGGCTGGCAACTCCCTAGGCAAGCTCGAGGGGTTGGGCTCCCAGGTCGATTTTGGGTTGAAGGGGGGTGGGTCCTCGGTTTGTTTTCCCTCAAAGTGGGAAAGGAGTTTAAGCCTCCGGTAGTCTGATAGGTACGCCCTTAGGGCAACCTTCTGGTTATTGATGGGAGGGGTTGGAATAAATGAAAGACCTTTACGGAGAATTTTTAGGTGTTGGGGGTGGGGCCGGAAAGTGGAGGATAGATTAATGACTGATTTGTCCTGGGTTAAGGGCTGGACAACAGGCTCTGGGTACGCTGGCCTAAAAAATAGCGCCAATGACTCCACATCTGGCCACCCGTAAAGACCGTCCAGTGGATCTTATCCCCCATCACCTGAAAATAGTTCTGGGCCAGCCTGGGAATATGGTCCGGGGTATTTTTAATCAGCCCATTCAGAAGATTTAAATTAACCCTCTGAATAGTATCGAGGTCCCTAGAGGCATTCACCACCGGTATATGCACCCGGGCGTTGGGAAACGTGGCCTTAGCTACCGACACAAGTCTCCCAAGGGAATCCCCCAACAAGGAAGTGTTGCCACGGTTTCTGTCATTAATACCAAATGACAGAATAACCCTTTCCACTATACCTGACGTGGGGGTGTTCCGTTTAAGGAGATGTACCGCCTGTGCGATATTAGCACCAGGGAAACAATCCACCTGGACCCACTCATCCATAATCAATGGCAGCCTGGACACATTAGAGTCCCCCATTACCAGAATTTTCCTCGTTGGCTCTAAAACCCAATTCAGACCCTTATTCCCTTTATGGGCGTGGTATGTAAAAAGTTCTAATGGGGGGGAGGGGGGTAAATCAAAATCCGCCAGGGTGAGGGGCTTGGAACGGCCCGGCAACGCGTCCCCAGATGTCATAGGGGGTGGGTTGGGTTCTTTTACGGGAATCCGTAACCCGGACCGTATTACCCCATGCATTCCAAGGGGAGGGGAGAGGGCTTTAGGGGGGGACCTCAATATTTTCTAGTACCAGAACTGGCGGCCGTACCTCTCCCGAAGTACCCGCGCTGTCGTATGGGGCCAAGTCCCCACTGGGATTCAATGTATCCGCAAATTCTGTAGGTATTAGCGGTCGATTTTGTGGGCCGGGTTGATGTTTTTTCCTCGGGAGTGATTGATTAAGGTCCGGGTTACACCCCTCACTAGAGGGTGGTGGTGATGTTACCGCTGCAGGGTGGTCCCATGTATCTTTTTTGTTATTTAGGTCCTCCCAAATGGACTCAAGGAGCCGATCTTTGATATATGGGAACCTCTTCCTTATCCACCCCACGGCCACCCGCCAGGCTTCCTCCCATTCCCCTTTTAACGAAGGGTAAATAACCCTCCTGAGCTCCCGGATCGTTCCCAAATGGTGCTCCATCAGGGTCTGAAGAGCCATCTGGAGCCAATTCTCAGCATTCTCATTTAGAACCAAAGCCGTCCTGTCACTCGGGACCGCCGGGCAGATAATCTGGGAGAGCCACAACTTGACCTTCAGAAATTTAGGGGCTGGATATTCCAGAGGACCCCGTTGGACCTTATCCAGATGGTGGCTGGCCCTTATTAAATTATAGAATTGACGGGTCTGGTTTTGAAAATCATCCAGATTTTTCCGCTTCATCATGGTTAAAGCCTATAGATAAAGAGATAAAGAAAAAAAGTGTATAGAATATGACGAAGAAATATAAACATATGTATACACATATGTGTACATGCATACCTACATACAAATAAGGTTTTTGGGTTCGGTTGCTAAACGGTAGCCGATGTATAAGAAGGGGAGTTTCTACTTTCGTCGGTCCCGGATGAAATAAAAACGTCCCATTGAATGTTTGTTTTTTAGTTCCGTCGAACTGGTGGATACCAGGTTTTTTTTTTTTTTATTGAATTTGGTAGGGTCAAGAGATGGGGAGAGCGCGCGCGCGAGATTGAGGGAGTGAGAGTGAGGGATGTCAGAAGTAAGTAGGTGTGCGGTGGCTACCGCGACACTCCTACCCTGCCGCCCTAGGCATTTTCCAACTCCTATTCACCTTCTCAAACCCGGCGAAGGGCAGAGTGGTGGTAGGATGGTGAGGGACGAGAGGGAGAGGGAGAGGTTCGATTAAAAGTTGTCCTTTTATTCGTAGAATTGGAGGATCCAAAAAGTTACTGTAAAAGTTGGTCGGGTCAAAAAATGCAAATAAGGCTCAAAACAAGACCAGTTTGTCCGAGGGCTCTGGCAGGGTTAGGTGATGTTCCGTATCCCATATGTCTCCCCGGGTCGTCCGCCGACTTCCGCGGTTTAAATAGAGATCTAAGGCAAGGCACGGGCCGGCGCTTGTCATTCATGGTCTAGATGTCCACATGCATTTTTGACCCAAAAAAACTGTTATAGAAGACCCCCGGATTGTTTCGGATGGTATTCCGTAAAGGTCTGGAGGACCATTTGGAGCCAATGCTAGGCCTTAGTGGAAATATTATTCCTCTTAAAATTATGTTTGTTGAAAATCCCCTTGTCGGGTTGCAGGACATGTTCATCAGTCGTGGACCTTGGGATCATCGAGTGTTTCGGCCATTATCACAAGACACTCACCCAAGGAAGGCCCCCCCGAGGTCGATCAACTCTCGGGTCATGTTCCATAGCCCATCAAGAATCTCTTCTTTGTATAGATAAAAACTCGGGTTAAGGTTAGGGACTAGGGCTAAAGGTTAAGGTTAGGATTTAGATCAGTGGTAGGGTTAGGGTTAGGGTTAGGTTTTTATAACGACATTCGGCTCTTAATGGTCATAGACCCTGGGTGCACTGGCACACCATCTCCCAATCTTTTCCTTTAATTTTTTTTCGGTTATTTCTTTTTTTGTTTTTTTGGTATTTTTTTTTTTTCATTTTTTCTTTTATTCATTAATATTTTTCATTTTCTGGTGTGTATTCTTTTCTGTTTCTTGTGGAAATAAAAATAAGAATAAGAATAAAAACAGAGGAAGGGAAGGAAGAGCAGGGGGACCAGCAGTTGGGGTCTGAGGAGGCGCGGAGCAGTCTTTTTTGTGTGTACCCCCAGGGGGATCAAAGGGAGCAGGGTGCCGTCATCGCCAGAGTGTCTAAGGGGCCGGGGGCCCGGGAGGCCTCCCATAATGAGACAGTCAGCGCGGCAAACGGGTCGATAAAAACACTTCTAGTAAGATAATGCATGCTAATAATAAAAGCGGGGGATCCAGGGACCCTGCCCGTCAAAGCATGCGGTATAAATATATAGATCTATAAATAAATACATACATACATACATACGTGCTCATACTGACCATCCATACTCATACTGTGATAAAATGGCGAATAATGTGTATAAATAAAATTGTATATATATATATATATGTATAAAATAAAATAGAAAATTGAAAATTAAAAGGAGCAGACTGCAATTTTGAAAGAATTCATAGTTAAAACCGCAGGAGCCCTTTTAATGAATAAAACAATCTGCATGCACATGTAAAATCATGGTAAAAACATATAAAAATACGTCAAAATAAATAAATTGAATAAAATAGGATAAAAATAGATAGAAGAATAAATAACAATAAAAGGGACATAATAAAATCATTCACACATCCCGATCATCCTGTAATAAAAAAGAAAACACCAAGGGAATAAAATATTATAAAAGAGAGCACACGGAAGGAGTAAAAACATGTAAGACATGAAAACACACAGTCGACCCGATGCCGCGCAAAGGGAGAAACCCAGGGAGGAATCCCGGGACAACCCAGAGCCCCCAGTAGCGGTCCAGTGTGGACCCTACTCCCTGATGTTAAGGCCCAAGGGGGTAACGGTCCTAAGTTTAGTTATCCATCTGTGCTCCGCTGCCTTCCTCTGTCTATCCGACCAGCACGCCTTCATCTCCAGCCCGGTGATGAATAATGAAGTAATGGGGTGTGTTTGGAAATGTTTGACTAGTTTAGTGTTGAGTGTGCCTATGTGTATTGTATATAAATGTTGTTTAAGTCTGGTGAGAATGGTGTGCTTTGTTTCGCCGACATAGATGATGTGGCATTCGGAACATGTAATGGCATAAATGATATTTTTGTCCAGGATTGTGAGTTTTTGTATGATAGGGCTGGAGGTGGAGGCGAGCTGGTTGCGGATGACCGCCAACTGCTGGAAGTGGCCTCGGTGTTGAGAGGGGGCGCCTCCAGTGTCCGTGGAGAAGCGAGCCCGCACCAGGACATCCTGCAGGTTCGGGTTCTTCCTATAGGCTGAGATAATTTTGTGGTTGTGAAGTGTGGGATTGTTATGTTGTGCGTGTGTAAATGCGTTTTTCAGTTTGGAGTGTATGTGTATGATGTTTTGTGTATATGTGCTGATGAGTGGTATGATGTGTGTGTGTGGCTGCTGCCCCTGAACATCTCCGCTCCTGATGGCAGGGGTCCCCCCAGGAAACCTGTTTGGGAAGACCACCTGACTCAGGGATCCAGGCACTCCTAGTGGAGGCCCCACCTCAGCCGGGCTGTGGATAGGGGCGGACACTAAGTCCGTCCCCCTAGTATAGGGGAGCCGGCTAAGGTGAGGCATAGAGGAGGGGGGCTGGTTAGGGTCAGGGAGATGGTGGGGGTCCACAATGGAAGCCACAGGCGGGTTAAGGTGAGACGGAGTGGGTGACGAGGGGTTATGGTGAGACGTGGTGATTGTGCGCTGACTAAAATGTAACGCAGTGGAGAAATGGCTAGGGTGGGACGGGGTGGGTGGTGAATAGTGGAGAGGAGACGGCGGGCGAAGAGGTAGTGGGTTAGGGTTAGGGTTAGGGGTTAGGGTTAGGGTTAGGGTTAGGTTTGGGGGAGGGTTAGTGCTAAATAGCAGGCTCAGGCACAGGCTGTCACCAACCTTGGATAATATAAACTAATAATAAAATATAATCTGATGCAAAAATAAGATGAGGACATAAAGAAAGGGTGGAGATACTAATAGAAAATAAGAACAGATGAGGAATAAGACCATAAAGAAAGAAATCCCAATAATAATAACAAACAAATAATTTTATAAACATTACAAGATGGATACAGAAAGAGGTCATAAGGATGAGACAGGCAGAGTAAATATAAATCCCAATTATAAAAAGAATGGAAAGGAGTTAATCAGAGTAGGGTACATTGTATACCAGGTTATAGAGGCCCAGGGTTAAGGTTAGGTTTAGGCAAGGTGCCCTATAGGGTTAAGTTAAGTATAAGAATAAAGATAAGGGGTAAAAATTATATATAAAATAATATAAGATCCAAGGAGGCTATTCCAAGATATCCACAGAGGGTTTATAAGTAAATAGATAAATAAATACATAACCAATAAGGGATAATAACCAGTCCAAAGAAATCACATATTACATATTAGAAAATTTCAAATAACAGGATCGTAGAAGACCGGTGATGGAAAATCTAATTAAGAAGGGAGAAAAGAAATTAAGGCAACCGAAATATTAATAATAAGACTAGGTCTATATTCCTAAAAGATCCTATATAAGAAAGTGAGGTACATAAAGGGAATTAAGTATGTAATATGAGATATTTCATATTTATAACTTTATTACTATGCTTGGAATTTTACTGGAATCCAGTAGGTGTCGACATTGAGACATTCAGATCAGGAACCACTCGTTTTGGAGCCTAAGGATCCCTGGGTGGAAGAATGAAATAAGTTGAAAACAATTCATTATTTAATAACCCTGTATAAACATGTGATGTTTTTCTTTACCCTGTGGCCGATTAGGTTCTCTCATTTAGACCTTCGGGGACAATGGAGGATAAGCTAGCAATGATTTGTCCCTCACGTCTGATTCTCTGATTTTTAGACCAGAGTGGATTATGTTCAACACCGGTGTATTTGAGATGCTGAATGCCATGCAGTTGGAAGTGCGCATAGAGGGTAGTATGGGTTTTACCTTTTTTGATATGATTAACATGTTCCATAATGCGCACTTTTAAGACTCTGCCTGTCTCCCCCACATAAACAAGTTTACAACATTGACATTGAATAATGTAGACCACATTTTTGACCTGTGATGTAATGATATCCCTGATGGGGTGACCTCTACCTGAAGAACCATTAAAAATAAAAGGGGTACGCTTGAGCAACCACGGATCGTCCCCTGACTTCTTTTTATCTAAGGCAGTGTGAACCAGGCTATCCCTCAAATTAGAATTTTTTCTATAAGCCATAATAAGCTTGTAATTTTGAAGGGGCTGGATCTGCTGCTGGACTTGTTGGAAGCTAAGTCTAAACTTTTTTTGGAGAAGACCAAGGGGACGAAAAAAAGTCTGAACAAGCGGAAGTATTCGATGATGAGGATCAGTTTTGGTAGGTGGCTGTACATAATGAAAGCCGGAATTAACTTCGCTTTTAATTTCTCTTAGGAATCGACTAGCATAACCTCTGTGTTTGAGAGCTGAGAAAAGGATGTTGGTAGCTACCTCCACGTCATCGGGGTAAGAGCAAATAGGGTTAGGGTTAGGGTTAGGGTTAGGTAAATTGAAACAACTCATGAATCTCCCCACGTCGTCCGACGACTTCGCAGTTAGGATAGAGATCCAAGGCAAGGCACTGGCCGGCGCTTGTTATTCATGGCCTTAATGTCCTCATATGCTTTGACCCTTTAATTCGAATGAGTTTTCGTTTTTCCGGTTTTGGACTTTTTTCAGGTCGATGCGTTGTTTGTTTTGGTTTTTGAGGGAGGATAGATTTTTCCTTTTTGTTTGTTCGGTTGGTGTTCTTTTTCTTTTAAGATGGGATAGATTTTTCGTTAGTGTTACTCGGTTGGTTTGAAGGTAGGATAGATTTTTCCTTTTGTTTGTAAGGTTGGTGTTAGAACCGGAAAGGTTTTTCCTTTTTAGTGTTATTTGGTTGGTTTTTAACAAAGGATAGATTTTATATTTTTTGTTTTTAAAGCTTTGGTTTATGTTATTTTGAAAAATCTCTTCAAGAACTGCAGGACATGTCATCAGTTGTGGTCCTCAGGATCATCGAGTGTTTCGGCCGTTATCACAAGACACTCTCACCCGAGGGAGGCCCTCCCGAGGTCGATCAACTCCCGGGAATGTCCTACAACTCCTCAAGAACTTTTTCCTTTTTATAAGGTTTGCTTGGTTGATGTAAAAATAGGAACGAATTTTCTTTTTAATATTGCTCGGATGGGTTTAAGAAAGGATAGTTTTTTGTTTGTTTAAAGATTGTTAGTGTTTTTCGTTTGGTGCTTTATAAGGTTTAAGGGTTGGGATAAATACCGGGTTAAAGGTTTAGGGAATATGTTTTAAAGGTTTAGGATTTAGTTACGCGGTAGTTATTTGGTTTTAAGGTTAGGGAATAAGGCTGAAGGTTTAAGGTTAGAATTTAGATAAGTAGTGGGGAATAATCATTCGGGTTAAGGTTAGGGAATAAGGCTAAAGGTTAAGGTTAGGATTTTAGATAAGTGGTAGGAGTAGTAACTCGAGTTAAGGTTAGGGAATAAGGCTGAGGGTTAAGGTTAGGATTTAGATAAGTGGTAGGGATATTTATTTGGGTTAAGGTTTAGGGAGTAAAACTAAAGGTTAGGGTTAGGATTTAGATAAGTGGTAGGGATAATTACTCGGGTTAAGGTTAGGGAATAGGGCTAAAGGTTAAGGTCAGGATTTAGATAAGTGGTAGGGATAGTTACTCGGGTTAAGGTTAGGGAATAAGGCTAAAGGTTAAGGTTAGGATTAAGATAAGTGATGGGGATAGTTACTCAGGTTAAGGTTAGGGAATAAGACTAAGGGTTAAGGTTAGGATTTAGATAAGCGGTAACGATAGTAACTCGGGTTAAGGTTAGGGAATAAGGCTAAAGGTTAAGGTTAGGATTTGAATAAGCGATAGCGATAGTCCTTTAGGTTAAGGTTTAGGGAATAAAGTTAAAGGTAAAAAGTTAGGATTTAAGTTTAGGTAAGTAGTCGGGTTGAAGGTTTGGGTTTAAGGAATAAGGTTTAAAGTTATAAGATTAAAGTCTAGGGTAAGTAGTTTAGTAAGAGATAAGTAAATAAGTAAATAAATTGGGGAATGGAATAGGGCTAAGTAAAAAAGGTGCTAAAAGGTACAAGAACTAGGTCCCGGTGCACCCTCGGCCAAGCCCCTAAGTGGGCTAGGGGGCGAAGAATTGGAGAGGCTAAAAGGTAAAAGCACTAGGTCCCGGTGCACCCTCGGCCAGACCCCTAAATGGGCTAGGGGGCGAAAATTTGGAATTGGCTAAAAGGTGCCAACTCAGTTTTAGTTAGGGTCAGATTAGACGTATGTGGTGCAAGATGTGCCGTTGCATGGGTGAGGCTAAGCCTCATAGAAGATTGGGCCACGATTAAGGTCCTGCCGCCCTGGACCACCACACCCTGCGTGCTGTTCCTAGAGTCGGAACCCAGGGGGGCCGCATACTTACCACCTGATTAGCCAAACCATTCGTTAACACCGCTAGGTATCCCTGGTTTGGCCGGGCAGGTTTGAGAGTCTGGTGAAGTCCAAGAGTACCCTCGGAGGGGTGACCGGGGCCAGCCACGCCGAAGCGGTGCCTACCCAGCCACCCCCGGTGAAGAACCTAGGCGAGTGCCCCCCAAGGACAACCAGGGCCAGCTACGACAAAGCGTAGCCTTCCCAGTCATCCCCAGGGCAAGGGAGTGGAGCAAGTAGCCGAAGCTAGCTCGCTACCATCTCCGAGCACTTTGGAGAAAGCAAATTCCTGCGTTCCATACAACGCTCAACCCCAGGAATTGCTAGTGGTTAGAATACTCACAATGGAGTAGTCTTCCGGCGTTGTTTGTGGCGGAGCAGTCTGCTGCTGGAGCGATTTTCCGCTGGAGTAAAACTCGACAGCGTACTTTGCGCCTTGTAGTTTTCGAGCAGTTTTCCACTGGAGTAAAACTCAACAGCGTACTTTGCGTCTTGTAGTTTTCGGGCAGTTTTCCACTGGAGTAGAACTCAACAGTGTACTTTGCGTCTTCGGAGTACTCTTCAGTGTACTAGTCTTCGTGATGAATGGTCTTCTGGCGTGTTTCTACTGGCGAGTACTCTTCGGTGTACTTTGTCTGCAAGCTACTTTGACCGTTTTTGTGAAAAAGTCTCATGAGGTCTATCTCCGGGATGTTTTGTAGACTAATGGTGTCTCTGGAAAAAGTTTTTTCAAAAGTTACACTGTTGAACGCGGTGGAAAAGGACGAGCGTTTTGATGTATGACATATGACACTGGGAGCGGCGAGGGAGAAGATAATCCGAAAAGAACGAGGAGATCGGAAAGGACAGGTGTTTGCTGGGAAAATCCCGATGTTTGATGGGTAATAACACATTTGGTAAAACCATTAGAACTTGGTAGTGCGTTTAAATAGGGTCAAGTCGTTTTGACACGCGGGTCAAGGTTATGGTTGAGTGCACCCTGTCCCGGTCCCTGTGACTGAGGCGAACTCACTCCGACAAACCCAGTTCCAACTTCAATACGCTTTTACACCCTATGGGTGGAGAGCGCCGACTGTCGAAAAGAATTAGTATAGCACTTTATCAAAACAATCTTTAGATGGTTTCATCAAAAGATTGCTTTATGAAAGCTCAAGGGTTTTATCAATGGGGGGGGCCCATAGTGGTTCCCCCAGGGAGAACCCCAGTAGTCCCGAGCGCCCCCTATCGGGTGTGTTCAAAACCAAGAAACATATTCTAATTTTTATTATTATTTTTTTATTTTCAATTTTTTCTTTTTCCAAAATTTTCAATTATTCATCTTTTTCGATTTTTTCAATATTCCAAATTTTCTTATTTTTCCATTTTTTTCTATTTTCCAATTTTTAAATTTATATATTTTTTGAAAAGAATAATAATAATTAATTAAATAAAATAGTTTTTTATATTTTTTAGGGTTTTTCTAATTTCTACTTTTTTTTTGAAAAAAATCTAATTATACTATTTTTCTTATAATTAAATTTATCTAATTTTCAATTTTTCTTATTTTTCTTACAAGAAATCTCTTTAAGTAAAAGGTGATGACAATATTAATAAAAAATAAAAAAATATATATAACATATAATATAAAAAAATAAAAATATAAAATAAAGTGAAATATAACTAAGATTTAGTATCGTAGTATTATGTACGAGTACACGTTTTGGGCATGTTTGATTAAGCAAAAAAGCCCATTTGAACGTGTGTGAGTATTTAATTGATCATGGCCATTATAAAGGAGAAAATGGAGTATTTGAAGTTGAAGAAAGTTTAAATATTTTTTTGGGAGGATGAAAGGAGGGAACCTCAGATTGGGTAATTTTACTGGTTCAAAGACCAGGAAGAAATTACCTGAAATCTTCATTGGATCTTTCATCCTTATATATAAAAAAAATATATATATATATATATATTTTTTTTTTTTTTTATATATATTTTTTATTTTATATTTTTCCATTTTTTACAAGGGTATTTTTTTATGATAATTATATAAACACATAGGAATATAAAGAATGCCTATAAATTAGATACAAAAGGGATGCAAAAAATTGATGATCCAAGTGTAAGAATATAACAAGTGGTATAGAAACAGTAATTTAGTAGTAAATAGTAAGTATATAATAAATAGCGAGTTATAATAAAACATTTTTATAAAATGAATATATAGAAGTAATTTTGAATTATGCAAAAGGTATCAATCGGACAATATACAGATCAAATATGGCAATTATGAGTGAACGTAATATTTATAAACAATACAAAAAGTGATCTAAGTGTAAAGATTCAACAAGTGATATAAAAGTAGTATAAAACAAGGAACAATGAACAGGTCAAACATGGCAACTATAAGTAAGTATAAGTAATAAGTAAATGGGTAAATTTTAACATGGGAGATTTTCATGAGGGTAACAAACATGCCCCCATAATAATGGAAAACACAGGAGTATTCTCGGGTTGTGAGTATGGAAAGGGATAGGGTCCTTTTTAGGCTTCGTTTAGGCCTTTGGGATATCGTGTGCCCAACTTGTTTATCCAGTGGCGTTCCATCCCTTTCCTTTCCCTGGTTGTCCAGTGGGGATTGTGTTGGAGGCCCTCCAACCAGAGGTTGTGTAGGCCATGAGCCATAAAGTGCTTGACCAGAAATGTGTTGGATTTTCGCTCAGTTCTGATGTTATATCTGTGTACAGATAGGCGAGCCGAGAGGCTATTCCTGGTTTCCCCTATGTAGAGGATTTTACAGCGTCTGCAATGGATTTTATATATGCAGTTGGATTGTTTTACCGTTATGTTCTTTTTCAAAAGAAATGTGGTTTTTGTAGTAGGGTTAGTGGCAGTTCTGCAATGTCCCGGGAGTGAGGGCTGCTTGGATGGAGAAGGAAGCTTGGCCCGGACTAGTATGTCCCGCAGGTTGGCGTTTCGCTTGTAGGCTGAAATTATTTCAAGGTTTTCTGCCAGGGGCGTACCAGCCATAATGGTTTCAAAATGTTTTTTGGCAGACCTCATGGCATTTGTCGTATACGGGGAATAGACAGCCACAAAGGGGACGAGGCGTTTGTCTTTGAATCTATTCCCTCGTGAGGGTGTTTGTGGTTTGAGGGTATTGTTCTTGACCCTGCGTAGGAGGGACCTTGGGTACCCTCTTTTTTTTAACGCTCGGAACAAGGTTATCGTGGCAGAGGTGCAATCTGCTGGTCTGGAGCATATGCGATTGTATCTGATGATTTGTGACTTTACAATTCCGCTGAAAGTATGTTTGGGGTGGAAACTTGAGTAGTGGAGTAGGGCATGTGAATCTGTAGGTTTAAAAAAGACTTTAGTGTCTAATTTTCCGGTGTTAGCGAAATCTGGACCTTTAAAGGTTGTCACGTCCAGGAAGTCCATAGTTGTTGGGCTGGTGAGGGCTTTTAGGTTGATCGAGGGGTGGTGAGAGTTCAAGGTGTTTGTGAACTCTTGGAAGTCGGTCTGGGTGTGGGTCCAGATACCCCAGATGTCATCCAAGTACCGGTAATATTGAGTGGGTAATTTGGAACATTTTGGGAGGATTGTTTCCTCCCAGGTGGCCATGTAGATATTGGCATAGGCTGGGGCAAACTTTTTGCCCATAGCAGTGCCTTTAACTTGTAAGTAGTGTTTTTTGTTGAACTCGAAGTCATTTCTTGTCAGGCTGATATCCAGCAACTGGAGGATGGCCTGGTCTGGTCTAAGTGGGTC
The DNA here is from genome assembly GCF_031168955.1 of Gadus macrocephalus. Lineage (NCBI taxonomy): Eukaryota > Metazoa > Chordata > Actinopteri > Gadiformes > Gadidae > Gadus > Gadus macrocephalus. The sequence goes on along the minus strand of NC_082395.1, from coordinate 15,367 downwards.
TGGATGTTTATCCATTAAGATTTTGACGGCCTTAAGTCCCATGTTGGAGTCGATATTTGTATAGAGACTTTCCACATCCATGGAAAAGATGAGGGAGGGCTCTTGCGTAGAGATTGCTTTTATTTTGTTGATAAAGTCATAGGTGTCTTTAAGGTAGCTGTTGTGGAGAATAGACAGGGGGTTGAGATAGTAGTCTAAAAATTCCGCTATCTCATAGCTCTCACTGGCACAATCCGATATGATTGGTCTACCTGGGGGAAATCCAAAAGGGGTTGGCCAGGTTTCTGGGGCTTTATGAATTTTAGGTAGGAGGTAGAATAGCCTTTTCCGTGGTGTGTCGTCTCCGAGAAGGTACTTTTTTTGTTTTTTTGTGATGGTCTTGTTTTTGACCATGGACATCAGGATTTCCTGTATTTGGATTGCTGTTTCCTGGTAAATGGGGGCATTCAAAGGTTTGTAATGGTCCGAGTTGCGCAGTTGTCGCAAGGCTTCTTCTGTATATTTTGACCTGTCCATTATTACAACCGAACTGCCTTTATCCGCCGGTTTTATAACGATAGAGGTGTTTTGTTGTAGCTCTAAAAGAGCTTGTTTTTCCATTGCTGATAAATTGTCCTTTTCTTGTTTTGGTTGTAGACCACGTAGAACATGGTGGTCTTCCTGGAAGAGGGTAAGTAGTTTCTCTGGCAAAGCCGAGGAGTTTGGTTCCCAGTCCGATTTAGAATGAAAGGGGGGTGAATTTCCAGGTTCCGAGTCTGCAAAATAGGATTGCAGTTTAAGTCTTCGGTGATAACTTGAGAGATGTGTCATAAAAGACTGTTTTTGGTTTTTGACAGGTGGGGTTGGGACGAAAGAGAGGCCCTTCTGAAGCAATTTGATGTGTCGGTGTTGAGGAATGAATGTGTCTGATAAATTGATGATTGACTTGTCCTGTGGTAGGAGGGGTCCAAATGATGTTCGATTAACATCAACAGGTTTTGGGTCCCTTACTCCAAAAAAGAGCGCCAGTGTTGCCACATTTTACTAGCTGTCTGTGGGGACCAATGGATATTGTCCGCAGCTGTGTGGAATTGACTCTTATTGAGTCTGGGGATATGGTGAGGGATCTGTTTGATCAAGTTATTTAATCTACTAATATTGAGTCTATGTATGGAACTCAGTTCCTCCGAAGCATTAATAATTGGTATGTGGATTCTGGCGTTTGGAAAAGTTGCTTTAGAAACCTGAATTAATTTTTTGAGAGAGTTGTCCAGGAGGGAAGGGTTACCCCGCTGTTTGTCATTTATTCCAAAAGATAAGATCACTTTTTCCACCTCACTCGATGTTGGTGTGTTGTTTTTAAGAAGGTGTGTGGCATGTGAAATGTTGGCCCCCGGAAAACAATCGACCTGAACCCATTCGTCAAGGATTGCCGGTAGGCGTGCCATGTTTGAGTCCCCCAGTACCAGGAATTTCCTGGTTGGTTGGAGGGTCCAGTTGGTGTGTTTGTCGCCTTTGTGTACATGGTAAGTGTATTGGTCCAGAGGGGGGGAGGGGGGTAGATCAAAGGCCGATGAAGAGAGAGGCTTAGAACTCCCCGGTTGTAAGTTGTCTGTGGCTATAAAAGCCTGCAGCAAGGGTGTATGTAGAGGGGAATGTCCCGTTGTCGCTGGGGCGGCCTTATTTTTGGATAGGCCAAGGGGGGCGAGAACTGGGGAGAGTAGGAGGTTGTTGGGGTTGGTGGATATTTCCGGTCTGCCCTGTGGGTCAGGTTGGTCCATCGTACAGGGGGGAGGGGGTTGATGGTCATGTGTCTTTTGTCGTTTGTGGGGGGGTGGGGGAGTTGATTCTGTCCTCTGGAAATAGAGTGTGTGCCAATTTTGGAGGTCATCCAGTGTGGAGTCAAAGAGAGATTCCTCAATATATAGAAATGCTCTTTTCATCCAATTTTTTGCTGTCAACCAAGGTCCCTCCCAGTTCCCTTCTGGTAAAGGGGTTAGGTGGTTTTTAAGGGTTAGGATCGTTCCGGAATGATGTTCCGCGAGGGCTTGGAGGGCTGTCTGCAGCCAGTTCTCGGCATTACCATTTAGCACTAATGCTATGTTCTCTTTTGGGAGTGCAGGTTTGATGGTTTGGGAGAGCCACGTTTTAACTTGTTTTAAGAATTTGGGGGCTGGTAGTTCCCCGGGACCTCGTTGGACTTTCCGTAGATGATGGTTGGCTCGCATCAGGTTGTAGAAATCGCGTGTTAGGCGTTGGAAGTCGTCTAAGTCTTTGTGGTTTTCCATGGTTTGGGTACTAAAATAAGAGAAGAGAATATATACGAAGATTTAAAAGAAGTATATTGTTTGTTGTGTTTTGTTGGAGACAAGAAAATTCGGTTTAGGATTGACGGTTAGGATAAGTATTTATAGTTGGGGTTAAGTTTAGGGAATAAGGCGAAATGTTAAGGGTTAGGGTTAGGGTTAGGGTTAGGGTTAGGGTTAAGAGCCATCTACCACTTTTGAAAAACGGCATTTTTGAGCTAGTTCGAGAACCGAGTGGATCATGGGAATTCTTTTACCACCCACGGATAGGTCTAGGCCCAGCGGACTTGCTCAAAAAATGTGGCGCCCCTGGCGTTTTTTTTGGGTACTGCAATTTCGATTTTCAAGTTTAAAAGTGAAGCGTTTTTTTTTTCGAGTGGATCATGGGAATTCTAAATAGTGCCAGTGGTAGCCCTTGGTCCCCTCTACATCCCCTATAAATTTGGAGCAATTTGGAGCCCCAAGTTTTAACATTGGATGACTTTTAAAATCGACCTCACGGGGGAAGGGGTTGGATCATGGGATCATGGTTGGGGTTGGGTGGTAGGATTTTATGAGGCCGACCTTTGTGCAAAATTTTGGCCACCTGGTGGCTTGTTTTGGTATAGAAAATGGGGTTAGGGTTAGGGTTAGGGTTAGGGTTAGGGTTAGGTAAATTGAAACAACTCATGAATCTCCCCACGTCGTCCGACGACTTCGCAGTTAGGATAGAGATCCAAGGCAAGGCACTGGCCGGCGCTTGTTATTCATGGCCTTAATGTCCTCATGTACTTTGACCCGTTCTTTGGAATGAATTTTCGTTTTTCCAGTTTGGATTTTTCCAGGTTGATGCGTTATTCGTATTGTAGTTTGGTTTTTTAATATTGGAATTTATTCAATGTTTTTTTGTGCGGCAGATTTTATTTTTTGTTTTTGTTTTAGAGTTTTGGTTAATGTAATTTTGAAGAATCACTTCAAGAATTGCAGGACATGTCATCAGTTGTGGTCCTCAGGATCATCGAGTGTTTCGGCCGTTATCACAAGACACTCTCACCCGAGGGAGGCCCTCCCGAGGGTTAGGGTTAGGTGAAACTCCGTATCCCATAGGTCTCCCCGGGTCGTCCAACGACTTCCTCGGTTTAAATAGAGATCTAAGGCAAGGCACGGGCCGGCGCTTGTCATTCATGGTCAAGATGTCCACATGCATTTTTGACCCCAAAAAAAGTTTTAGAAGATTGTTTCGGATGGTGTTAAATAAAAGTCTGGAGGACCATTTGAAGCCAATATTGGGCATTGATAGAATTGTTATTCATCTTCTGTTGTAGAACACCCCCGGATTGTTTCGGATGGTATTCCGTAAAGGTCTGGAGGACCATTTGAAGCCAATATTGGGCATTGATAGAATTGTTATTCATATTCTGTTATAGAACAACCCCCGGATTGTTTCGGATGGTATTCCGTAAAGGTCTGGAGGACCATTTGAAGCCAATATTGGGCATTGATAGAATTGTTGTTCATATTCTGTTATAGAAGAACCCCCGGATTGTTTCGGATGGTATTCCGTACAGGTCCGGAGGACCATTTGGAGCCAAGGCTAGGCATTAGTGGAAATGTTATTCCTCTTAACATTATGTTTGTTGAAAACTCCCTTATAGGGTTGCAGGACATGTTCATCAGTCGTGGACCTTGGGATCATCGAGCGTTTCAACCATTATCACGAGACACTCTCACCCAAGGGGGGCCCCCCCGAGGTCGATCAACTCTCGGGTCATGTTCCATAACCCCTCCAGAACTTTTTCTTTATAGATAAAACCTCGGGTTAAGGTTAGGGAATAAGGCTAAAGGTTTAAGGCTAGGATTTAGATCAGAGTTAGGGGTCGTCACCCGGGTTAAGGTTAGGGAATAGGGCTAAAGGTTAAGGTTAGGATTAAGATTGGGTTAAGGTTAGTATTAAGATTTAGGGTTAGCCGTCGGGATAAACACTCGGGTTAGGGTTAGGGTTAGGGTTAGGGTTAGGGTTAGGGTTAGGGTTAGGGTTAAGAGCCATCTACCACTTTTGAAAAACGGCATTTTTGAGCTAGTTCGAGAACGCAGCGGTGCATGGGAATTCGGCGACCACCCATGGATAGGTCTAGGCCCAGCGGACTTGCTGGAAAAATGTGGCGCCCCTGGCGTTTTTTTTGGGTACTGCAATTTCTATTTTAAAAGTTCAAAGTGAAGCGTTTTTTTTTTTGAGCGGTGCATGGGAATTTGGGATAGTGCCAGTGGTAGCCCTTGGGCCCCTCTTCATCCCCTATAAATTTGGCGCCCCTAGTGGCAACTTTTTTTAACATGGGAAAACAGCTATAATCGACCTCACGGGAGCTGAGGTCGGATCATGGGAACAAGGTTCCTATGGTTGGTAGGTATTAATGAGGCGGACCTTTGTGCCAAATTTTGGGCACCTGGTGGCTTGTTTTGGTATAGAAAATCGCATTTGAAGTTTTTCACTAAACGCGGGAAAAAGGGGTGTTACCTTTTTTTTTTTTTTTTTTTTTTTTGGTGTGGAAGGTTTTCTGGGCTCCATCTACATGTGTGCGAAGTTTTGGAGTTGTAGCTCACTTCCTTCACATAGCTACCGTTGACTCCAATGTAAGGGTTAGGGTTAGGGTTAGGGTTAGGGTTAGGGTTAGGGTTAGGTGAAACTCCGTATCCCATAGGTCTCCCCGGGTTAGGGTTAGGGTTAGGGTTAGGTAAATTGAAACAACTCATGAATCTCCCCACGTCGTCCGACGACTTCGCAGTTAGGATAGAGATCCAAGGCAAGGCACTGGCCGGCGCTTGTTATTCATGGCCTTAATGTCCTCATATGCTTTGACCCTTTAATTCGAATGAGTTTTCGTTTTTCCGGTTTTGGACTTTTTTCAGGTCGATGCGTTGTTTGTTTTGGTTTTTGAGAGAGGATAGATTTTTCCTTTTTGTTTGTTCGGTTGGTGTTAAGATGGGATAGATTTTTCGTTAGTGTTAGGGTTAGGGTTAGGGTTAGGGTTAGGGTTAGGGTTAGGGTTAGGGTTAGGGTTAGGGTTAGGTTAAGAGCATCTTACCACTTTTTAAAAACGGCATTTTTGAGCTAGTTCGAGAACGCAGCGGTGCATGGGAATTCGGCGACCACCCATGGATAGGTCTAGGCCCAGCGGACTTGCTGGAAAAATGTGGCGCCCCTGGCGTTTTTTTTGGGTACTGCAATTTCTATTTTAAAAGTTCAAAGTGAAGCGTTTTTTTTTTTGAGCGGTGCATGGGAATTTGGGTTAGGGTTAGGGTTAGGGTTAGGGTTAGGGTTAGGGTTAGGGTTAGGGTTAGGGTTAGGGTTAGGTTAAGAGCATCTTACCACTTTTTAAAAACGGCATTTTTGAGCTAGTTCGAGAACGCAGCGGTGCATGGGAATTCGGCGACCACCCATGGATAGGTCTAGGCCCAGCGGACTTGCTGGAAAAATGTGGCGCCCCTGGCGTTTTTTTTGGGTACTGCAATTTCTATTTTAAAAGTTCAAAGTGAAGCGTTTTTTTTTTTGAGCGGTGCATGGGAATTTGGGATAGTGCCAGTGGTAGCCCTTGGGCCCCTCTTCATCCCCTATAAATTTGGCGCCCCTAGTGGCAACTTTTTTTAACATGGGAAAACAGCTATAATCGACCTCACGGGAGCTGAGGTCGGATCATGGGAACAAGGTTCCTATGGTTGGTAGGTATTAATGAGGCGGACCTTTGTGCCAAATTTTGGGCACCTGGTGGCTTGTTTTGGTATAGAAAATCGCATTTGAAGTTTTTCACTAAACGCGGGAAAAAGGGGTGTTACCTTTTTTTTTTTTTTTTTTTTTTTTGGTGTGGAAGGTTTTCTGGGCTCCATCTACATGTGTGCGAAGTTTTGGAGTTGTAGCTCACTTCCTTCACATAGCTACCGTTGACTCCAATGTAAGGGTTAGGGTTAGGGTTAGGGTTAGGGTTAGGGTTAGGGTTAGGTGAAACTCCGTATCCCATAGGTCTCCCCGGGTTAGGGTTAGGGTTAGGGTTAGGTAAATTGAAACAACTCATGAATCTCCCCACGTCGTCCGACGACTTCGCAGTTAGGATAGAGATCCAAGGCAAGGCACTGGCCGGCGCTTGTTATTCATGGCCTTAATGTCCTCATATGCTTTGACCCTTTAATTCGAATGAGTTTTCGTTTTTCCGGTTTTGGACTTTTTTCAGGTCGATGCGTTGTTTGTTTTGGTTTTTGAGAGAGGATAGATTTTTCCTTTTTGTTTGTTCGGTTGGTGTTAAGATGGGATAGATTTTTCGTTAGTGTTAGGGTTAGGGTTAGGGTTAGGGTTAGGGTTAGGGTTAGGGTTAGGGTTAGGGTTAGGGTTAGGGTTAGGTTAAGAGCATCTTACCACTTTTTAAAAACGGCATTTTTGAGCTAGTTCGAGAACGCAGCGGTGCATGGGAATTCGGCGACCACCCATGGATAGGTCTAGGCCCAGCGGACTTGCTGGAAAAATGTGGCGCCCCTGGCGTTTTTTTTGGGTACTGCAATTTCTATTTTAAAAGTTCAAAGTGAAGCGTTTTTTTTTTTGAGCGGTGCATGGGAATTTGGGTTAGGGTTAGGGTTAGGGTTAGGGTTAGGGTTAGGGTTAGGGTTAGGGTTAGGGTTAGGGTTAGGGTTAGGGTTAGGGTTAGGGTTAGGGTTAGGGTTAGGGTTAGGGTTAGGGTTAGGGTTAGGGTTAGGGTTAGGGTTAGGGTTAGGGTTAGGGTTAGGGTTAGGGTTAGGGTTAGGGTTAGGGTTAGGGTTAGGGTTAGGGTTAGGGTTAGGGTTAGGGTTAGGTTAAGAGCATCTTACCACTTTTTAAAAACGGCATTTTTGAGCTAGTTCGAGAACGCAGCGGTGCATGGGAATTCGGCGACCACCCATGGATAGGTCTAGGCCCAGCGGACTTGCTGGAAAAATGTGGCGCCCCTGGCGTTTTTTTTGGGTACTGCAATTTCTATTTTAAAAGTTCAAAGTGAAGCGTTTTTTTTTTTGAGCGGTGCATGGGAATTTGGGATAGTGCCAGTGGTAGCCCTTGGGCCCCTCTTCATCCCCTATAAATTTGGCGCCCCTAGTGGCAACTTTTTTTAACATGGGAAAACAGCTATAATCGACCTCACGGGAGCTGAGGTCGGATCATGGGAACAAGGTTCCTATGGTTGGTAGGTATTAATGAGGCGGACCTTTGTGCCAAATTTTGGGCACCTGGTGGCTTGTTTTGGTATAGAAAATCGCATTTGAAGTTTTTCACTAAACGCGGGAAAAAGGGGTGTTACCTTTTTTTTTTTTTTTTTTTTTTTTGGTGTGGAAGGTTTTCTGGGCTCCATCTACATGTGTGCGAAGTTTTGGAGTTGTAGCTCACTTCCTTCACATAGCTACCGTTGACTCCAATGTAAGGGTTAGGGTTAGGGTTAGGGTTAGGGTTAGGGTTAGGGTTAGGTGAAACTCCGTATCCCATAGGTCTCCCCGGGTTAGGGTTAGGGTTAGGGTTAGGTAAATTGAAACAACTCATGAATCTCCCCACGTCGTCCGACGACTTCGCAGTTAGGATAGAGATCCAAGGCAAGGCACTGGCCGGCGCTTGTTATTCATGGCCTTAATGTCCTCATATGCTTTGACCCTTTAATTCGAATGAGTTTTCGTTTTTCCGGTTTTGGACTTTTTTCAGGTCGATGCGTTGTTTGTTTTGGTTTTTGAGAGAGGATAGATTTTTCCTTTTTGTTTGTTCGGTTGGTGTTAAGATGGGATAGATTTTTCGTTAGTGTTAGGGTTAGGGTTAGGGTTAGGGTTAGGGTTAGGGTTAGGGTTAGGGTTAGGGTTAGGGTTAGGGTTAGGTTAAGAGCATCTTACCACTTTTTAAAAACGGCATTTTTGAGCTAGTTCGAGAACGCAGCGGTGCATGGGAATTCGGCGACCACCCATGGATAGGTCTAGGCCCAGCGGACTTGCTGGAAAAATGTGGCGCCCCTGGCGTTTTTTTTGGGTACTGCAATTTCTATTTTAAAAGTTCAAAGTGAAGCGTTTTTTTTTTTGAGCGGTGCATGGGAATTTGGGTTAGGGTTAGGGTTAGGGTTAGGGTTAGGGTTAGGGTTAGGGTTAGGGTTAGGGTTAGGGTTAGGGTTAGGGTTAGGGTTAGGGTTAGGGTTAGGGTTAGGGTTAGGGTTAGGGTTAGGGTTAGGGTTAGGGTTAGGGTTAGGGTTAGGGTTAGGGTTAGGGTTAGGGTTAGGGTTAGGGTTAGGGTTAGGGTTAGGGTTAGGGTTAGGGTTAGGGTTAGGGTTAGGTTAAGAGCATCTTACCACTTTTTAAAAACGGCATTTTTGAGCTAGTTCGAGAACGCAGCGGTGCATGGGAATTCGGCGACCACCCATGGATAGGTCTAGGCCCAGCGGACTTGCTGGAAAAATGTGGCGCCCCTGGCGTTTTTTTTGGGTACTGCAATTTCTATTTTAAAAGTTCAAAGTGAAGCGTTTTTTTTTTTGAGCGGTGCATGGGAATTTGGGATAGTGCCAGTGGTAGCCCTTGGGCCCCTCTTCATCCCCTATAAATTTGGCGCCCCTAGTGGCAACTTTTTTTAACATGGGAAAACAGCTATAATCGACCTCACGGGAGCTGAGGTCGGATCATGGGAACAAGGTTCCTATGGTTGGTAGGTATTAATGAGGCGGACCTTTGTGCCAAATTTTGGGCACCTGGTGGCTTGTTTTGGTATAGAAAATCGCATTTGAAGTTTTTCACTAAACGCGGGAAAAAGGGGTGTTACCTTTTTTTTTTTTTTTTTTTTTTTTGGTGTGGAAGGTTTTCTGGGCTCCATCTACATGTGTGCGAAGTTTTGGAGTTGTAGCTCACTTCCTTCACATAGCTACCGTTGACTCCAATGTAAGGGTTAGGGTTAGGGTTAGGGTTAGGGTTAGGGTTAGGGTTAGGTGAAACTCCGTATCCCATAGGTCTCCCCGGGTTAGGGTTAGGGTTAGGGTTAGGTAAATTGAAACAACTCATGAATCTCCCCACGTCGTCCGACGACTTCGCAGTTAGGATAGAGATCCAAGGCAAGGCACTGGCCGGCGCTTGTTATTCATGGCCTTAATGTCCTCATATGCTTTGACCCTTTAATTCGAATGAGTTTTCGTTTTTCCGGTTTTGGACTTTTTTCAGGTCGATGCGTTGTTTGTTTTGGTTTTTGAGAGAGGATAGATTTTTCCTTTTTGTTTGTTCGGTTGGTGTTAAGATGGGATAGATTTTTCGTTAGTGTTAGGGTTAGGGTTAGGGTTAGGGTTAGGGTTAGGGTTAGGGTTAGGGTTAGGGTTAGGGTTAGGGTTAGGTTAAGAGCATCTTACCACTTTTTAAAAACGGCATTTTTGAGCTAGTTCGAGAACGCAGCGGTGCATGGGAATTCGGCGACCACCCATGGATAGGTCTAGGCCCAGCGGACTTGCTGGAAAAATGTGGCGCCCCTGGCGTTTTTTTTGGGTACTGCAATTTCTATTTTAAAAGTTCAAAGTGAAGCGTTTTTTTTTTTGAGCGGTGCATGGGAATTTGGGTTAGGGTTAGGGTTAGGGTTAGGGTTAGGGTTAGGGTTAGGGTTAGGGTTAGGGTTAGGGTTAGGGTTAGGGTTAGGGTTAGGGTTAGGGTTAGGGTTAGGGTTAGGGTTAGGGTTAGGGTTAGGGTTAGGGTTAGGGTTAGGGTTAGGGTTAGGGTTAGGGTTAGGGTTAGGGTTAGGGTTAGGGTTAGGGTTAGGGTTAGGGTTAGGGTTAGGGTTAGGGTTAGGGTTAGGGTTAGGGTTAGGGTTAGGGTTAGGGTTAGGGTTAGGGTTAGGGTTAGGGTTAGGGTTAGGGTTAGGGTTAGGGTTAGGGTTAGGGTTAGGGTTAGGGTTAGGGTTAGGGTTAGGGTTAGGGTTAGGGTTAGGGTTAGGGTTAGGGTTAGGGTTAGGGTTAGGGTTAGGGTTAGGGTTAGGGTTAGGGTTAGGGTTAGGGTTAGGGTTAGGGTTAGGGTTAGGGTTAGGGTTAGGGTTAGGGTTAGGGTTAGGGTTAGGGTTAGGGTTAGGGTTAGGGTTAGGGTTAGGGTTAGGGTTAGGGTTAGGGTTAGGGTTAGGGTTAGGGTTAGGGTTAGGGTTAGGGTTAGGGTTAGGGTTAGGGTTAGGGTTAGGGTTAGGGTTAGGGTTAGGGTTAGGGTTAGGGTTAGGGTTAGGGTTAGGGTTAGGGTTAGGGTTAGGGTTAGGGTTAGGGTTAGGGTTAGGGTTAGGGTTAGGGTTAGGGTTAGGGTTAGGGTTAGGGTTAGGGTTAGGGTTAGGGTTAGGGTTAGGGTTAGGGTTAGGGTTAGGGTTAGGGTTAGGGTTAGGGTTAGGGTTAGGGTTAGGGTTAGGGTTAGGGTTAGGGTTAGGGTTAGGGTTAGGGTTAGGGTTAGGGTTAGGGTTAGGGTTAGGGTTAGGGTTAGGGTTAGGGTTAGGGTTAGGGTTAGGGTTAGGGTTAGGGTTAGGGTTAGGGTTAGGGTTAGGGTTAGGGTTAGGGTTAGGGTTAGGGTTAGGGTTAGGGTTAGGGTTAGGGTTAGGGTTAGGGTTAGGGTTAGGGTTAGGGTTAGGGTTAGGGTTAGGGTTAGGGTTAGGGTTAGGGTTAGGGTTAGGGTTAGGGTTAGGGTTAGGGTTAGGGTTAGGGTTAGGGTTAGGGTTAGGGTTAGGGTTAGGGTTAGGGTTAGGGTTAGGGTTAGGGTTAGGGTTAGGGTTAGGGTTAGGGTTAGGGTTAGGGTTAGGGTTAGGGTTAGGGTTAGGGTTAGGGTTAGGGTTAGGGTTAGGGTTAGGGTTAGGGTTAGGGTTAGGGTTAGGGTTAGGGTTAGGGTTAGGGTTAGGGTTAGGGTTAGGGTTAGGGTTAGGGTTAGGGTTAGGGTTAGGGTTAGGGTTAGGGTTAGGGTTAGGGTTAGGGTTAGGGTTAGGGTTAGGGTTAGGGTTAGGGTTAGGGTTAGGGTTAGGGTTAGGGTTAGGGTTAGGGTTAGGGTTAGGGTTAGGGTTAGGGTTAGGGTTAGGGTTAGGGTTAGGGTTAGGGTTAGGGTTAGGGTTAGGGTTAGGGTTAGGGTTAGGGTTAGGGTTAGGGTTAGGGTTAGGGTTAGGGTTAGGGTTAGGGTTAGGGTTAGGGTTAGGGTTAGGGTTAGGGTTAGGGTTAGGGTTAGGGTTAGGGTTAGGGTTAGGGTTAGGGTTAGGGTTAGGGTTAGGGTTAGGGTTAGGGTTAGGGTTAGGGTTAGGGTTAGGGTTAGGGTTAGGGTTAGGGTTAGGGTTAGGGTTAGGGTTAGGGTTAGGGTTAGGGTTAGGGTTAGGGTTAGGGTTAGGGTTAGGGTTAGGGTTAGGGTTAGGGTTAGGGTTAGGGTTAGGGTTAGGGTTAGGGTTAGGGTTAGGGTTAGGGTTAGGGTTAGGGTTAGGGTTAGGGTTAGGGTTAGGGTTAGGGTTAGGGTTAGGGTTAGGGTTAGGGTTAGGGTTAGGGTTAGGGTTAGGGTTAGGGTTAGGGTTAGGGTTAGGGTTAGGGTTAGGGTTAGGGTTAGGGTTAGGGTTAGGGTTAGGGTTAGGGTTAGGGTTAGGGTTAGGGTTAGGGTTAGGGTTAGGGTTAGGGTTAGGGTTAGGGTTAGGGTTAGGGTTAGGGTTAGGGTTAGGGTTAGGGTTAGGGTTAGGGTTAGGGTTAGGGTTAGGGTTAGGGTTAGGGTTAGGGTTAGGGTTAGGGTTAGGGTTAGGGTTAGGGTTAGGGTTAGGGTTAGGGTTAGGGTTAGGGTTAGGGTTAGGGTTAGGGTTAGGGTTAGGGTTAGGGTTAGGGTTAGGGTTAGGGTTAGGGTTAGGGTTAGGGTTAGGGTTAGGGTTAGGGTTAGGGTTAGGGTTAGGGTTAGGGTTAGGGTTAGGGTTAGGGTTAGGGTTAGGGTTAGGGTTAGGGTTAGGGTTAGGGTTAGGGTTAGGGTTAGGGTTAGGGTTAGGGTTAGGGTTAGGGTTAGGGTTAGGGTTAGGGTTAGGGTTAGGGTTAGGGTTAGGGTTAGGGTTAGGGTTAGGGTTAGGGTTAGGGTTAGGGTTAGGGTTAGGGTTAGGGTTAGGGTTAGGGTTAGGGTTAGGGTTAGGGTTAGGGTTAGGGTTAGGGTTAGGGTTAGGGTTAGGGTTAGGGTTAGGGTTAGGGTTAGGGTTAGGGTTAGGGTTAGGGTTAGGGTTAGGGTTAGGGTTAGGGTTAGGGTTAGGGTTAGGGTTAGGGTTAGGGTTAGGGTTAGGGTTAGGGTTAGGGTTAGGGTTAGGGTTAGGGTTAGGGTTAGGGTTAGGGTTAGGGTTAGGGTTAGGGTTAGGGTTAGGGTTAGGGTTAGGGTTAGGGTTAGGGTTAGGGTTAGGGTTAGGGTTAGGGTTAGGGTTAGGGTTAGGGTTAGGGTTAGGGTTAGGGTTAGGGTTAGGGTTAGGGTTAGGGTTAGGGTTAGGGTTAGGGTTAGGGTTAGGGTTAGGGTTAGGGTTAGGGTTAGGGTTAGGGTTAGGGTTAGGGTTAGGGTTAGGGTTAGGGTTAGGGTTAGGGTTAGGGTTAGGGTTAGGGTTAGGGTTAGGGTTAGGGTTAGGGTTAGGGTTAGGGTTAGGGTTAGGGTTAGGGTTAGGGTTAGGGTTAGGGTTAGGGTTAGGGTTAGGGTTAGGGTTAGGGTTAGGGTTAGGGTTAGGGTTAGGGTTAGGGTTAGGGTTAGGGTTAGGGTTAGGGTTAGGGTTAGGGTTAGGGTTAGGGTTAGGGTTAGGGTTAGGGTTAGGGTTAGGGTTAGGGTTAGGGTTAGGGTTAGGGTTAGGGTTAGGGTTAGGGTTAGGGTTAGGGTTAGGGTTAGGGTTAGGGTTAGGGTTAGGGTTAGGGTTAGGGTTAGGGTTAGGGTTAGGGTTAGGGTTAGGGTTAGGGTTAGGGTTAGGGTTAGGGTTAGGGTTAGGGTTAGGGTTAGGGTTAGGGTTAGGGTTAGGGTTAGGGTTAGGGTTAGGGTTAGGGTTAGGGTTAGGGTTAGGGTTAGGGTTAGGGTTAGGGTTAGGGTTAGGGTTAGGGTTAGGGTTAGGGTTAGGGTTAGGGTTAGGGTTAGGGTTAGGGTTAGGGTTAGGGTTAGGGTTAGGGTTAGGGTTAGGGTTAGGGTTAGGGTTAGGGTTAGGGTTAGGGTTAGGGTTAGGGTTAGGGTTAGGGTTAGGGTTAGGGTTAGGGTTAGGGTTAGGGTTAGGGTTAGGGTTAGGGTTAGGGTTAGGGTTAGGGTTAGGGTTAGGGTTAGGGTTAGGGTTAGGGTTAGGGTTAGGGTTAGGGTTAGGGTTAGGGTTAGGGTTAGGGTTAGGGTTAGGGTTAGGGTTAGGGTTAGGGTTAGGGTTAGGGTTAGGGTTAGGGTTAGGGTTAGGGTTAGGGTTAGGGTTAGGGTTAGGGTTAGGGTTAGGGTTAGGGTTAGGGTTAGGGTTAGGGTTAGGGTTAGGGTTAGGGTTAGGGTTAGGGTTAGGGTTAGGGTTAGGGTTAGGGTTAGGGTTAGGGTTAGGGTTAGGGTTAGGGTTAGGGTTAGGGTTAGGGTTAGGGTTAGGGTTAGGGTTAGGGTTAGGGTTAGGGTTAGGGTTAGGGTTAGGGTTAGGGTTAGGGTTAGGGTTAGGGTTAGGGTTAGGGTTAGGGTTAGGGTTAGGGTTAGGGTTAGGGTTAGGGTTAGGGTTAGGGTTAGGGTTAGGGTTAGGGTTAGGGTTAGGGTTAGGGTTAGGGTTAGGGTTAGGGTTAGGGTTAGGGTTAGGGTTAGGGTTAGGGTTAGGGTTAGGGTTAGGGTTAGGGTTAGGGTTAGGGTTAGGGTTAGGGTTAGGGTTAGGGTTAGGGTTAGGGTTAGGGTTAGGGTTAGGGTTAGGGTTAGGGTTAGGGTTAGGGTTAGGGTTAGGGTTAGGGTTAGGGTTAGGGTTAGGGTTAGGGTTAGGGTTAGGGTTAGGGTTAGGGTTAGGGTTAGGGTTAGGGTTAGGGTTAGGGTTAGGGTTAGGGTTAGGGTTAGGGTTAGGGTTAGGGTTAGGGTTAGGGTTAGGGTTAGGGTTAGGGTTAGGGTTAGGGTTAGGGTTAGGGTTAGGGTTAGGGTTAGGGTTAGGGTTAGGGTTAGGGTTAGGGTTAGGGTTAGGGTTAGGGTTAGGGTTAGGGTTAGGGTTAGGGTTAGGGTTAGGGTTAGGGTTAGGGTTAGGGTTAGGGTTAGGGTTAGGGTTAGGGTTAGGGTTAGGGTTAGGGTTAGGGTTAGGGTTAGGGTTAGGGTTAGGGTTAGGGTTAGGGTTAGGGTTAGGGTTAGGGTTAGGGTTAGGGTTAGGGTTAGGGTTAGGGTTAGGGTTAGGGTTAGGGTTAGGGTTAGGGTTAGGGTTAGGGTTAGGGTTAGGGTTAGGGTTAGGGTTAGGGTTAGGGTTAGGGTTAGGGTTAGGGTTAGGGTTAGGGTTAGGGTTAGGGTTAGGGTTAGGGTTAGGGTTAGGGTTAGGGTTAGGGTTAGGGTTAGGGTTAGGGTTAGGGTTAGGGTTAGGGTTAGGGTTAGGGTTAGGGTTAGGGTTAGGGTTAGGGTTAGGGTTAGGGTTAGGGTTAGGGTTAGGGTTAGGGTTAGGGTTAGGGTTAGGGTTAGGGTTAGGGTTAGGGTTAGGGTTAGGGTTAGGGTTAGGGTTAGGGTTAGGGTTAGGGTTAGGGTTAGGGTTAGGGTTAGGGTTAGGGTTAGGGTTAGGGTTAGGGTTAGGGTTAGGGTTAGGGTTAGGGTTAGGGTTAGGGTTAGGGTTAGGGTTAGGGTTAGGGTTAGGGTTAGGGTTAGGGTTAGGGTTAGGGTTAGGGTTAGGGTTAGGGTTAGGGTTAGGGTTAGGGTTAGGGTTAGGGTTAGGGTTAGGGTTAGGGTTAGGGTTAGGGTTAGGGTTAGGGTTAGGGTTAGGGTTAGGGTTAGGGTTAGGGTTAGGGTTAGGGTTAGGGTTAGGGTTAGGGTTAGGGTTAGGGTTAGGGTTAGGGTTAGGGTTAGGGTTAGGGTTAGGGTTAGGGTTAGGGTTAGGGTTAGGGTTAGGGTTAGGGTTAGGGTTAGGGTTAGGGTTAGGGTTAGGGTTAGGGTTAGGGTGAGGGTTAGGGTTAGGGTTAGGGTTAGGG